>NW_012113808.1:8575003-8578540 GCF_000951035.1 Colobus angolensis palliatus
AAGACTCGGTCTCAGAAAAAAAAAAAAAAAAAAAAAGATCTTGTTGTTGCTTCCATCTGTATTTATTTGGAAGCTTTAAAGACAGATTTTGGGCTGACACCCACCCAGCTGACTGAGTCAGAATCTCCAAGGATGATGCTCAGAATCTGTAGATTTTAAAGTCTCCCCAGAGGACTCTATTGATCATCCAGGTTTGGAAACGACTGTCTTAGTGCCTACAGGTGAAATGAAGTTGCAGATTTAACTCACATCACAGATGTGCAGAGAAAATGTCATTTCTGTAAGTAAACTGGCCTCTTGGCAGAGCCCTGCAGCCGGCCAATGGGAACAGAAATGAACTAGCTAATAACGTAAACAGTCCCTCAACTGGTGACCAGTCTTTTGATGATAAAGTAAATCCATTTTGCAGATAGCCTTCTCTCCCAGCTTTTCACCCTGGTCTGGAGTCTGGGTCTACGAGGGGAGGTATGGCCTTTGTAACTCTGGGAAGTGGGTGGTCGGGGGTGCATGTGGAATTGGAGACTGTGTCCTAACCTCCTCTGGTCTCCAGGCAAGGCCCCTGTCCACTTGTGTGCTTTTGGCTTAGTTGGTGGTGTGCGGAACTTATCATTTGGCTGCTGACTTGGTAAACCCTCAGAAGCTTTCCCTGGCTGCAGGTGCGGGACAGTTCTCTCTGAACCACCTGACGGGTCGTTTTTGACCCATCCAGCAATCTCCCAGCCTGACTTGCTACTTCTGGGTCTTGAACATGCCCCATGGCAATCAAGCTCTGGAAAGCCTAGCCCCAGCACCTCCCTCTGTCAACAAAGCTTCCCTGCCAAGTCCATGCAGATGCATCCCGGGTGGCGAGTGGGCGTGGGGTTTCACTATGTGAAGGAGGCCAATGTCTCCTCTGCACCCCCTGCTAGCTTCATGCATGCTTTTCTACCTCTCCAGGTTTAAGCCAAGAGAAAGACTAGGTTGTACCTATCTGACCCCATACCTCTTTTGCTTCTTTCTCCTGATTTCTTCTCACAAGTTCTGGGCCAAAAGGAGCTGGGCGCTGTATTAGTTCATTTTCCTGCTGCTAATAAAGACATACCTGAGACTGGGTAATTTATAAAAAAAAAGAGGTTTAATGGACTCACAGTTCCACATGGCTGGGGAGGCCTCACAATCATGGTAGAAGGCAAAAGACACATCTTACATGGCGGCAGGCAAAAAGAATGAGAGCCAAGAGGAAGGGGAAACCCCTTATAAAACCATCAGATCTTGTGAGACTTATTCACTACCATGAGAACAATATGGGGGAAACTGCCTTCATGATTCAATTATCTCCCACCGGGTCCATCCCACAACATGTGAGAATTATGGGAGCTACAATTCAAGATGAAATTTGGGTGGGGACACAGCCAAACCATATCTGGGTCTTACTTTGCTTTCCTTCTTCCATCAAGTCTCAGATCCTTGCTGATATAAATATTCTGTATACTGGGTGTGGTGGCTCGTATCTGTAATCCCAGCACTTTGGGAGTCTGAGGCAGGCGGATCACCTGAGGTCAGGAGTTCAAGACCAACCTGGCCAACATGGCAAAACCCTGTCTCTACTAAAAATATAAAAATCAGCTGGGTGTGGTGGCAGGCACCTCTAATCCCAGCTACTCAGGAGGCTGAGGCAGGAGAATCACTTGAACCCAGGTGGCGGAGGTTGAAGTGAGCCAAGCCAAGATGTAGCTACTGCACTGCAGCCTGAGAGCAAGACTCCTGTCTCAAAAAAAAAAAAAAAGATAGCTATATATATATCTCTAAATATATATATAATATATATATTCTCTAAATATTTATTTACTCAACAAATATTTGTTGAGCATTAATACATGCTGGATATTGTTCTAAATGCTGGAAATACTGCAATGAATAAAACAGATGAATACCCTGTCTTCAAGGCACTTACATCCCAGTGGGGAGAAATGAAAAATAAATATTTCTCTGTTTCTATCTCTTTTATCTCTATCACACTGACTATCTATCTATATGTCTCTAATGAGAAGTGAAGCAGGCTCAGGCTAAGGCAGATAAAGAGAGTGACAGTGAATGGGAGTGACAGTTTGCTTTTTGCATTGACACGGCCCCATGTGTAAGCTGTTTTTTATGAATAAGGGACTCGATGCTAGATGGCAGTCTCCCAGAGGGGCAGGATCACACCTGTGCTGCTCTCCACTGTGTTCCAAGTGACTAGATGAGTAAATCACGTGCAGTAGGGGGTCAAGGATTGTTGAAAAAAATAAATAAATGAGTAAAGAATGAATGCTAGGCTTCGCACATCAGGGCTTTGCTTATTTCCAGTGCTTTGCCCTTTCTTTTCTCACTTTACATGGCATTAGCATTTTCACCGCATGCAATGATAAAATGCCCTTTGCCAGAGACAGCGTAATGGTGATTAAGTGCTGGAGTAAGCAAAGATGCAAAGGGCCTCTGCCTCTCAGAGTGTTGGGATTACAGGCATAAGCCATGCCTGGCAGGAAAGGGAACGAAAAGAGAGGGAATTAACCTGGTTTTACAGAAGACAAAGGGTTCTGTCTGCCTGTGTGTATCCTACTCTTACTAACACTTCTTGTCTTTGTAAATGCAAGATAACAGCTCTCAAAATCAAGTACAATCCTTTTGCCAAAGCCTTCTTGGATGCCAAGGAAAGGTAAGTAGAGAAATTTTAGTGAAATCTTCTAATGAATGGTTTATGCAAATACAAATGTGGAATTTATGATTATCTTGAAAGGAACTAGACCAGTAGCACTTGCATTACCTTTGATAGAAATGTGCTTCCTTGGCCGGGTGCGGTGGCTCACGCCTGTAATCCCAGCACTTTGGGAGGCCGAGGTGGGTGGATCAGGAGGTCAGGAGATCGAGACCATCCTGGCTAACACGGTGAAATCCCGTCTCTACTCAAAATACAAAAAATTAGCCGGGTGTGGTGGCGGGCGCCTGTAGTCCCAGCTACTCGGGAGGCCGAGGCAGGAGAATGGCATGAACCCGGGAGGCGGAGCTTGCAGTGAGCCAAGATCGTGCCCCTGCACTCCAGCCTGGGCGACAGAGCCAGACTCCATCAAAAAAAAAAAAAAAAAATGTAGAAATATGCTTCCAATATTCAATTCAATATTCAACAAGATCTAGAAAATTCAAATCATAATTAGCTATTCCTTATAATAGGGGTCCAGGAGAACTGTTAACTAACAATGTTTTTTTTTTTAAAGATCTGTTTTACTACAGATTCTTGAAAGTAGCAAATCACATTAAAAAAATTAAATGATTTATATTTATAATAATTCACTCTGCCTTTTTCCTAATTACTTCTGAGTAGCACGGCTTTAATACATTGCTTTTTAAAAACTACACTTAGCCTAGGAAAAGTGAAAAATGGGGAGAGGTTCACATTTCCTGTGCTGAGAAAAGGAGTCAGAGACTTCTGGGGGTATGAGTGATGATTCTGCTACTTTGGGTCAGCGACCTGCCATCTCTGTATCTTTTCTTTGTTTCTTACTTTCTTTCTTTCCTTCCTTC
>NW_012113808.1:8578685-8590358 GCF_000951035.1 Colobus angolensis palliatus
TCCTGGGTTCAAGCGATTCTCGTGTCTCAGCCTCCCTAGTAGCTGGGATTACAGGTGCCCACCACCACGCCCAGCTAATTTTTTATTTTTTGTTTTTAGTGGAGACAAGGTTTCACAATGTTGGCCAGGCTTGTCTTGAATTTCTGACCTCTGGAGATCCACCCGCCTTGGCCTCCCAAATTGCTGAGATTGTAGGCTTGAGCCACCATGCTCAGCCTCTGTGTGTTTTCCATCCCAGGAAAAAGATTATGGTGCTCATCATTGACTTTTTAATTGACAAAGCCTACACTATAAATATGATTATCTTTTTAATGTTCAGATTTTATTGCTTGAGTTTCAAATCTTTTAAGTAGTTTTTTTAACTGTCTCATCTTTCTTGTTCACCTTAAAAGCTCTGATAAGGCTCTACATGAATGGACGGATGTTCATAATGATATATCACAGGACCCTGTCCTGTCCAATATTTGAATACATTATTATTATTATTTTCGAGACGGAGTCTTGCTCTGTCATGCAGGCTGGAGTACAGTGGTGTGATATAGCTCACTGCAGCCTTAAATTCCTGGGCTCAAGCTATCCTCCTGCCTCAGCCTCCCAAGTAGTGGGGACTACAGGCATGTGCCACCATGCCTGGCTATGTGGTTTTGTTTTTTGTTTGTTTGTTTTTAAGAGATGGGGGTCTCAGTATGTTGACCAGACAGTCTCAAACTCCTGGCCTCAAGTGATCCTCCTGCCTCAGCCTCTTTAGTTGCTGAGATTACAGGAGTGAGTTACTGTGCCTAGCTCCAATATTGGAATAAATTATGATGATATGCAAGACACGCTTATAACATTTTCAGTTAACAAAAGGCCTAAAGGATAAACTGACATGTGACATGACAGAATCTAGATTCAAAGTGACAGTGGTATGGTATAATACAAAGAATTTAGGACTTTGAGTAAGAGGTCCTGACTGAATCCTTGCTCTGTAATTTACTGGCTGTTTCTTCTTGCATAAGTCAGTTTACCTCCTCGAGATCCACTTTTCTAATCTACAAAATTAGAAAAATATGTTAATATTTCCCTCACAGAGTCATTGGTGGATCTAGCATATCACATATGTAATTGTGCCCTAGAATTGTGCTGTTATTATTGCTTGAATCTTGTCAGTCAGGAACAATATCCCCAAATTATTCAGATAAAAACAAAAAACAGGGATAGCTGTTAATATGGTAAAGAGGGGTAAACAGTAAAACTGGAACTCCAAGAGCAATTGCACAAGTAGAGACAGCACCTTGAAGGAAGGAGAATGGGGAGGACAGGAGCGTAGGGAAAAATGTTTGGTTTTCTTATTCTAAGAAATTGATTGCTCTTCAAGGAGAATTTTGGGTATGCTTTATGGTGGACATACATAAAAAGTTGGACAACTATGGTGCATTTTCTTTCGTCTTTCAGAAATCACCTAAGAGATGTTCCGGAGGCTCTCTCTGAAAGCCAGCATGTGACCTGTTCTCACTGTGAGTTTGGCGTACACGAGGCGGGAGATGCCTGGGGCTGTACTTGGAGCTAATTCCCTCCACACTCAGACTCTTTGCCTGTCAGGACTGCTTAAGGTCTCTTCCAAATCAAAACCCAATACACTGTTTATTCTATTAAGGACAAATTTATGCCCTTTCCAGAATTTCCAGAGAGAGAGCCAATGGTCTTAGGCTTAAGGGGCTTAAAAAAATCTTAGGCAGGAGAAAAGAATGCAAATGATGAATTTCTTAGACTCTGGTTTTCATGTCAGTGAGGCACTGAAGCCTCAACAGTGTGTTCTTGGCTTGCCTCCTAATTTTATGCTCACCACTCTGGTGTTTTGGAGTTCTCCTGTTCTTAGTGTTTGCTAATTTTGGAGTTGGTCCCCATAGCAATGTGTCACGCAGGCTGTAGCCTCCGTGGGGAAGAGTCTTTATTTGTGGGCTGGAAGGCTGTAGGAAGAGGTGAAGTCACATAGCTGGGATTCTGCAGGGAGTGTTGAATGTCCCCATCAGTGTGTTACCTTGTCTATGTCCCAGGATGGCAGAGGGAATCCTCTGCAGCTGCAATGCAACCCATTGTCAGTGACATCAGAGTAGGAAAGTTAACCCTGGTGTCTGAAACCCTCTTTAATTTGGATTACATTGGCTTGCAAAGAACCCTTATGCAGTTTGCCAGCTGTGGAGTTCTTTACTTCTTCCTTCCCTTCAATCTTAGTGCACCTTCCATACCAGACCTGGGAGTATAGCCGCATAAAGAGAAGCAGCTCTCAGAAAAGCACTCTTTTTTTTTTTTTTTTTTTTTTGAGACAGACTCTCACTGTTGCCTAGGCTAGAGTGCAATGGCGCAATCTCAGCTCACCGCAACCTCTGCCTCCGGGGTTGAAGTGACTCCTCTGCCTCAGCCTCCTGAGCAGCTGGGACCACAGGCATGCGCCACCACGCCTGGCTAATTTTTGTATTTTTAGTAGAGATGGGGTTTCACCACATTGGCCAGGCTGGTCTCGAACTCCTGACCTTGTGATCCTCCTGCTGTGGCCTCCCAAAGTGCTGGGATTACAGGCGTGAGTCACCGCGCCCGCCCGAAAAGCACTCTTTAAAAGTGACTGTCAACCTAAATGAAAAAACTGAGGCAACATTAATGTAAGTAGAAAGTTTATTTGGGCCAAGTTTGAGGACTACAACTTGGGAGCATAGATTCAAGTTCCCCTGAATGTATGATTGGGTTAGCAGCAGTTACAAGTGGGTTTTTAAAGGAAAAAGAAGAGACGATTCATAAACTGTTTACCGTAACATGAGCTATTGATTGGTTATACATTGTTCTTTGTATCACACATTCCAGGAACATGAAGATAATGGGCGAGGCAGCTAGTCAGGAACAAAAATGCCTTTAAAGAATTGCCCCCGGGCATGGGTGCAGGGGGTGCCCTTGACTGAAGGTGCTCCTCACACTCACATCCCCCGGGCCTGATATATTTTGTATGCCTCACATAACTCAGACTGCTCTGAGCTATTGTTCATTTATCATTTCCCCCACAGTTTTTTCCTTTAGGTGGAATGAACTGGAATAAAAACCTTGTTGTGCAGGTTAGGGCCATGTGCAGAACCACTGGAGTTCAAAGTTCATGTGTTGCAATCTTCTCAGCAAACTTCTTGACACGTGTACGTTATATGTGGCAAAGTTAGTGGTTCTGAGGGGCTTGCCCACTGGGTGCCTCCATCTTGATTCTGTTAGTCAGATAGGGACCCCTTGGGTCATAAGTTTGTGCAACTCTAGGGGAATGAAGATGACAAAAGGATTTGTTGGGAATGATTGTAATATGAACTCTGTACAATTTGTTTACTTGTATTTAAAAAGTATTAAGCAAAGACAGTGGGTTCTAATATCAAGCTCCATTTCTTCATTGCTGAAGCCCAGGTGACAATCCTTAGTCAATGTTCTTAAGGAACAGCTCTGGTCCTATCTGAATCGCTGTCCGTTGATCCCTCAGCTGAGGCACCGTCAGCAGGAGAACATGCTTCTTGTTTCGGGACCTGCATTACAAAGTCTCAGTCTTTGCCCATGAACTCACTCGAAATAGTCTTCTGTTCAGAATCTTTCTACAAAACATTTTGCAGTTGTCCAAAATATTCTGCAAAATGCTTGCTGCCTGTCAGTAAATAAGTGGAATGAAACAGAAGAAAAAAGGGGAAAAAGAAGAAAAAAGGGGAAAAAGAAAAAAACAAACACAAACCAAAATGCTTGCTGTCAAGGTGTGCTAGACCAGCTTCCCCTTTCTGTGCTGCCAGAATTCTGTTTGTGGGGTGGGGTTGGGAGGCATCATGATTCCTCTTGCTTAGAGTAAGAACTGAAAGCACCTTCCCCACTTGGCAGAAATAGAGAGGCTTTCACTCTTCCTGGGTAACCACATTAATCATTCCCTACATTCCCTGGTAGCTGTAGGTCCATGAGTTACATGTATGTGTAATGCCTCCTAGACTGACTTTTACTTTAATTAAGCCAGAAGCACCTGAAGTTTGCATTTCTGTTAACTTCTGCGTTCAGATCGTATTTCGTATAGCTATATTCCCGTGTTGCTTTAGAGGTTTTCTACCCTTTGATGGAGTCCTTTGATAGGACTGTAACCACCAGATAGGTTCTTCCTGCTGGTTGCACAAAAAGATGTTACTGGGGGCCGGGCGCGGTGGCTCAAGCCTGTAATCCCAGCACTTTGGGAGGCCGAGACGGGCGGATCACGAGGTCAGGAGATCGAGACTAACCCGGTGAAACCCCGTCTCTACTAAAAATACAAAAAACTAGCCGGGTGAGGTGGCGGGCGCCTGTAGTCCCAGCTACTCCGGAGGCTGAGGCAGGAGAATGGCGTGAACCCGGGAGGTGGAGCTTGCAGTGAGCTGAGATCTGGCCACTGCACTCCAGCCCGGGCGACAGAGCAAGACTCCGTCTCAAAAAAAAAAAAAAAAAAAAAAGATGTTACTGGGAAGGGGGTCCTGATCCAGACCCCAACAGAGGGTTCTTGGACCTCAGGCAAGAAATAATTCGGGGCGAGTCCACAGAATAAAGTGAAAGCAAGTTTATTAAGAAAGTAAAGGAATAAAAGAATGGCTACTTCATAGAGAGAACGGAGGCATGGGCTGCTCAACTGAGTATATTTATAGTTACTTCTTGTTTATATTGCTATACAGGGGATGGATTATTCATGAGTTTTTCAGGAAAGGGGTGGGCAATTCCCATAGCTGAGGGTTGGTTCCTCCCCTTTTTAGACCATATAAGGTAACTTCCTGACACTGCCATGGCATTTGTAAACTGTCATGGCACTCACAGGAGTGTCTTTTAGCATTCTAATGCATTATGATTCGCATATAAAGAGCAGTGAGGATGACCAGAGGTCACTTTCATTGCCATCTTGGTTTTGGTGGGTTTTGGCCGGCTTCTTCACCGCATCCTGTTTTATCAGCAAGGTCTTTGCTGTATGTTGTCCTCACCTATTTTATCCTGTGACTAAGAATTCCTAACCACCTGGGAATGCAGCCCAGTAGGTCTCAGCCTCACTTTACCCAGCCCCTATTCAAGTTGGAGTCACTCTGGTTCAAACACCTCTAACACAAAGATGACAGCATTCAATAAAGAAAGAGTTTAATAGACATGAGTCTGGCCATGCCATGTCGGGGACAGAGCTCTCACTCAAATCGATCTCTCAAAAACTTGTAGGTTAGGTTACCTTTTTCAAAGGTAATTTCAGGGAAGAAGTGGGGGTAGGTAGGCAATAGGTGCTTGCTGCTGACTGGTTGGATCGGTGATGAAATCACAGGGAATCGAAGCTGTCCTCTGGTGCTGAGTCACTTCTGGGTGGGGCCACAGGTGGGGTTGGTGGGTCCAGGTGGAGCCACCGCTGTCAGATATGCCAAAAACCTGAAAAGATATCTCTGAAGGCCTATCTGAGGTTCTACAATAGTGATGTAATCTGCAGGAGTAATTGGGAAAGTTGCCTATCTTGTGAAGTCTGGAATAATGGCTGGCAATCATGTGTGTCTACACATTAGCAGAATTCAGGCTCCTCTGTGCTCCTAACCTGGTAGTCTTTCATTTGCTTTACAAAGGTAGTTGAGTTTTAGAGAAGGGTTACTATTATTTAAACTATAAGCTAAATGTCTTCCAAAGCTAGCTTGGCAGCTTGAAGGCTAAAGGCAAGAGGGAGATTGGGTAGATCAGATCTCTCCGACTGCCATAATTTTCTCACTGATACAATTTTTGCAAAGGCAGTTTCAGGACTGGTCATGCATTTCCAGAGAAGCCAAGTTACCTGCTCATGGGCAAGGGCAGTGGCAGCCGGGGGATGGTACCAACACACAGGCTGGCATCAGTGTCATTTACAAGAATTGTAGTTGTATAAAGTAGCTGGTCACCTCATTTTTGGTGTGGGAGTTCACAGACTCAGTCTTGGTGTCTTCCTCTTGTCTATTTTAGTGGGAGGCTGGATCTTTTCCAATCCAGAAGGAGTGTGCACAGCAGGAAACTCCAATTACCAGTATGCTGCTCCTCTGCCTCTGCCTGCTCCCCACACCCACCATGGCTGTGAGCACTATTCGGGCCTCCGAGGACACCGGCAGACTCCCTACCCTTCTGCATACATGCATAGAAACCATTCTCCCTCAGGTCTGTGACTCTGCTGATTAAACCCTTGGGGTATGAGCTGGGGCTGGGGCAGCCAGGAGAAATGGATAAACAGCTAGGAAAAGGAGTAGCTAAAGATGGAACCCTTTTCATCTAATATATACATCTATGATATTATTGTTTTTATGTTTTATTTTATTGTTATTTTATGTACAAATATTTGATTAACTAGGTATAACAATGTTAGGTTTTTAGTTTTTTTTTAGTTATTTCATAAAACCTGCAGTCTTCTGATTTCTAATTGGCACGAAAGGCCAGGACACTGGTGTTCTGAGCAGTTCAGGCAGATCTCTAAAAGCCACGTCAAGTTGTGTGGGTCTGAAACACTCAGTTCATTGCCTTCACGTGGCTCCTTTCTATGGTTGCATTCATGGCTCAGTTCAGGGAATACTGGGTCTAGTGTTAGGGAGCTATTAGGAAGGTCTCTGGGGAGCTGGATCCCTGTATGTTCAGGCCTTAGTTGGATTCAGTTGGAGACATGCAAACCCAACCTTAATATTTTAAAATAATTTTTGCTGTCTGACTGTTTTTTTAAGTTAGCAGTATTGTTTGTGTGCTTTTTTCTCATTGACTACTGCCTTTTCCACCTTTGCCTTATGTAGACCCCGTCCTTGCCTGGTTATTCGATTTGTAGAAAGAAGGGAGAAATGAAAACAATGGTTACTTTTTCATTAAATTATTCATGCAACAAATATTTATTGAGGATCGACTATATGCCAGGCTCTGTTTCAAGCACAGGAATGAAACGGACAAATGCCCTGCCCGTATGGAGATTCTATACTAATATGAAGAGATTGACACTCAACAAAACAAGCAAAGTTCATGGCATGGGAGATAGTGGACAGTATTTGGATTCCAGCCTCCTTCCTTCCTCGGTGACACCCTGAGCTCTGCATTTGTAGAGGGTCCTCCTGGTCACCAGCTACCTGTCCCTGTGTCCCTTAGCCTGCTACCCTTGGCAACCTCAACCATTGCTGCCAGGAGGGGGGATTATATAGCTTACCAGTAGCAGAAACTGATCTGTGGCTCGCTCTACTTCCTTGTTCTTTCCCGCCGTCAGCATCAAATCATATCTTCTGAGCACCTACTGCATACCATGTTCTTCTAGGCAGTGGGATAGGAAAGTGATTAAGACATAGCTTCAGGGCCGGGTGTGGTGGCTCACACCTGTAATCCTAGCACTTTAGGAGACCGAGGCGGGCAGATCACAAGGTCAGGAGTTCGAGATCAGCCTGGCTAACATGGTTAAACCCCGTCTGTACCAAAAATACAAAAATTAGCCAGGCGTGGTGGCGGGCGCCTGTAATCCCAGCTACTTGGGAGGCTGAGGCAGGAGAATCGCTTGAATCTGGGAGGTGGAGGCTGCAGTGAGCCAAGATCGTGCCACTGCGCTCCAGCCTGGGCAATAAGAGCAAGATGCTGTCTCAAAAAAAAAAAAAAAAAAAAAAAGACATAGCTTCTTCCCTGGAGGAGCTCAGGGTTGCACAAATATGTAAATAACAAATCCTAATATAATGCAGAAGCATCACCTGGGAACTTGTCAGAAATGTAGACTTTCAGGCTCTACTCCTGAATCAGGGTCTGCATTTTAACAAGATCTCCAGGGGATTCATAAGTGCTCTAGAGTTTGAGAAACAGCCTACAAAACACACAAGTCAGGGTGCCATGGGAATGAAGGAAAAAGAGCAGCTGGATATGCCTGGTGGGGCAGCAAAGGCTGCCCAGAGGGGTTAACATTTAAATTGAGCCTTGAAGGATGAATAGAAAAGGACAGAGTGGGAGTGGCAGGGGTAAAAGGTGGAGGATGGCATGTGCCACAGGCAGAGGCGCAGGACATTCCAGGTAGAGAGAGTGGACTGAGCAAAGATACAGAAGGGGGAAAGACCCTAGGTTGTCTGGGAATAGCTTTGGAGCAGAATGTAGGGGGAGTGCAGACAGATGGAAAATGCAAGAGTTAGGGCTGGAGAGCTTGCAAGTGCCAGATCGTAAAAAGAAGAGACATGGGCAGGTGTCCTAGTCCCCTTTGTGGTGCTATAAGAAAATACTTGAGATAGGGTACTTTATAAGCAATGGAAATTTATTTTCTCATAGTCCTGGAGGCTGGGGAGTTTAAGATTAAGGTGCCAGCATATGGTAAGGGTCTTCTGGCTGTATTATAATGTTGCAGAAGGCATCACACGGATAGTCAGGGAAAGAGAGGGGGAGAAGGCAGGAGGCTAAACCCATCCTTTTATCAGAAACCCACTCCTGCAATATTGGCATTAATCCATTCACGAGGGTAGAGCCCCCACGGCCTAATCACCTCTTAAAGGCCCCACCTCTCAACACTGTTGTCTTGGGAGTTAAGTTCCCAACACATGAACGTTGGGAGACACATTCAAACCATAGCACCAGAGATAGACATTGGACTCTTCCTCCTCTCTCTCCTTTCTCCCCCTTTTCCCTTCCTTCCTCCCTCCCTCTGCCTTCTTCCTCTCTCTTATATATACACTATTTATGCAAATAGAGATTCAAAGAAATGGAAGACATTCTTCTTTTTCCCCTCTATAAAAACTGTGTATATTTAAGGTGTACAACATGGTGTTTTGATATAATATGCATAGTGAAGTGATTACTGCTGTCAGGCAAATTAACATGTCCATCTCCTCACATAGTTACTGTTTTTCATGATGAAAGCACCTGAAATCTACTCTCTTAGCAAATTTCCAGTACACAGTACAGTATTATTAACTATAGTCTTCGGATTATAAGTTAGATCTCTGGACTTATTCATCCTACATAAATGCAATTTTACATCCTTTGACCAATATCTCATTTCCCCAGCTTCCCAGCCCTGGTAACCACTGCTGTACTCTCTGCTTTTATGTATTCAAATTTAATCTTAGAGTCCACATATAAGTGAGATCATACAATCTACTTCTTTTTGTAAAAAGGTATGTTTTTTTTCTTTTTTTTAATTGTAGAGATGGTGTCTCTCTGTGTTGCCCAGAAAGTTCTCAAACTCCTGGCTCAAGGGATCCCCCTGCCTTGGACTCCCAAAGTGCCAGGATTACAGGTGTGAGCACCACACCTGGTCAAAAGGCACTGTGCTTGAGATATTTAAACCTTCTAGGGGATGGTTGAGAAGAATAAGTTCCTGGACCTCAGAAATCTCATCTGGGGCACTGGTGGCTCTTAGGCTTAGCTTGAGGGGAGGCTGGTATGGTCCCTTCTTAAAAGAGAGTGACTGTGGTGAAATGAGTTAGACAGATCGGTGATACCCAGGGCAAATAATTCTACCACCCTGTGGCTTATCTATAAGATGGAGTTAAGGAGTCACTAGTGTGAAGATTAAACTATGAATGACACCTGGCATATGGTCGACATTCAAGAAACCTACGTTTCTTTTTATTTTCTATTTCCCCGAGAAAGAACTAACAAACTGTTGGTTCCTGTGGTGCAAGCCATGGTTATATTTTGCCTTAGGATAATGTCACTGGTCACCATCTTTATGTTTTCTACATTTGCTATCAATTCAACTGTTGTTATTTCCCCAAAGTGAATTTGATAGAAAGCTCAAGCAATAATCTGCAAGTTTTCTCGGGACCTGACAACTGGACTTCCTTATCCTCCACACCCCATGCCAGCATCCTGTCTGTACCCCACACCAACGGACCAATCAATCCAGGTCCCAGGTAAGACCAACACCATCAGCTTGCTCATTGGTGGTCTTAGGGGTTTACTTTAGCACTGGGGACTCAGGTTCATTCTTTTTCCTAGGGTGGCTTGGTCTAACCTATTGTCCTGACTTCTAAACCACTAAGAAGTCAAGGTGGCAACAGGATGGAGTTCTTTCATAACTGGAGAAACAGCTCAGTCATATCCCGTTTCTTATATTTAAAAGGATAGCCAGGGCATGGTGGCTCATGCCTGTAATCCCAGCACTTTGGGAGGCCGAGGCAGGTGGATCACCTGAGGTCAGCAGTTTGAGACCAGCCTGGCCAACATAGTGAAACCCTGTCTCTACTAAAAATACAAAAATTAGCTGGGCATGGTGGCGTGTGCCTGTAATCCTAGCTACTCGGAAGGCTGAGGCAGGAGAATCACTTGAACCTGGGAGGCGGAGGTTGCAGTGAGCTGAGATCGCGCCATTGCACTCCAGTTTGTGCAACAAGAGTGAAACTCCGTCTCAAAAAGAAAAAAAAAAAAAGGGGGTAGACATTATGGCCTGGGATCATTTGTCTTAAACCAGTCAGAAACACTTTAAACTATGGTGGTAGCAAATAGATACTGACTGTAGAGGAATTGAAGAGGAAAAGTATAAACATACACTGAGAAGTCAAGACCCACTGTCATCCACTTTCCCATGAGTCACCCATCCTAAAAGGGGGACATATTGTGGATGCCTGGTCTCACAACCCTGGTAAGAGGGCTAAGTGTAGCATGGAGGACCCCATGGTTTAGTCCTCACACCAGCGACCTGAATTAAGTTCTGACTTATAGAAATCCGAGTGGTGAAGTGGGAAGAGAAGGCCCCTTTGAGTCTGACAGGCAGGGGTTTGAGTCCCAGTTCTACCTCAGTAGTGACTTTGTGGCTTTGGGCAATTTTCTTAACCTTACTGAGCTTCAGCTTTCTTATCTCTTTCATTGAAATAATATGACCTACTTTGCAGAGTTACCGTGAGCATCAAATGCAGAAATTAGAAAATGCATTAACATGCTTTGTAAGCAGTAACATTCTGTGTAAATGTCAGCTATTATGTTCAATATGGTTATGCAGAATTTTGAGAAGGTCCAAAGTGGAATCAAAATTAGAAGATGAGACTTGGCTGGGTTCAGTGGCTCACACCTGTAATCCCAGCACTTTCGGAGGCCAAGGCAGGTGGATCCCCTGATTTGAGACCAGCCTGACCAACATGGTAAAATCCCATCTCTACTAAAAATACAAAAATTAGCCGGTGTGATGGTGCATGTCTATAATCCCATGCCTCCCACTTGGGAGGCTAAGGCAGGAGAATCACTTGAACCCAGGAGGCAGAGGTTGCAGTAAGCTGAGGCACTGCACTCCAGCTTAGGCAACAAGAGTGAAACTCTGTCTCAAAAAAAAAAAGGATTGGATTTGGGAACACATCAGATGACTTATGATTTGTAAGTCTAGAAAAAGGAGAATGTGATGGCTTAGAATCACCTGGGGTTGTTGTTAAAATGCAGAATCTGATTGGTAGGTCTGGGTAGGTGCCTGAGATTCTACATTTCTACCAAGTTCCTGGGTGTTGCTGATATAGCAGGGTATAAAGCTGTGCTGTCCAGTGTAGTAGCTACCGGTGGTTGTCAAACACTTGAAATGCAGCTAGTCCAAGTTGAGATACATTGTGAGTGTAATACATTCAAAATCCCACAGGATTTTGAAGATTTAGTGTGAAACAAAGAATAAATATCCCAATTTTTTATATATATATACAATATATACTACTATATTATATATTTTTCTATATTTTCATATTTTAAATATATAGTATGTATATT
>NW_012113808.1:8590553-8608783 GCF_000951035.1 Colobus angolensis palliatus
AAAAATATAATAGTATATGTAAATATAGATGTTATTATGTAAATATTGTGATATAAATATATGTATATAATATATATTTACATCAAATGCATGTTGAAATGATAATATTTGGAATATTTTGGTTAAATAAAATATTAATAAATTTATTACTTTTTTTCTAAATGTGGCTACTAGAGAATTTAAACTTACATATGCAGCTGGCATTTATGGTTTGCATTTTGACACTGATCTAGAGCATCATTTGCATTTGACACTGATCTAGAGGATCTGAGGGAAAAGCATTGATTTGGGCTGTGGTAGAAAGTGAAAAAGAAAATGAAGATTGGGGTTCCAGAAGATATTAAATAATCATGTGCCAAGTTGTATACTGGATACTTACATATATATAAGTCATCCATATATAAGTCATCTGTAGTACTCAAAGACAACTATAAGGCAGGTATTAAAATTCCTATTTTGCTGATGAAGAAACTGAAGCTCAGAGGCCTTAAAAACTTCCTAAAGTTTCTGTAGTAAGCAGTACAGCTCAGAGCCCATGGTTCTTCCACTGGCCCAGGCGGCATCAGAAAGGGTCTGTAAGAGATAATGTAGAAGAGCATCTTCTGAAGATTAGGGCCAGAATCCCCATAAGCTGAGCTAGCTCAGAGAGAGCTCAGAGGATGGGCTACTGTAGGTTTCATATGGTCCAAGGAGGCCTGCAGCACTGAAAAATGGCACCAGGTGAATGATGGCATTGCCAACTCTGGCTTCCCTGTTGGTGTGTTTAACTAATTCCTGACTCCATAAATATTTTGTCAGAAACAAAGCAAAACAAATGTATTCAATATTGCCTTTGGATAATAAGCCCATTATCAAGCAATATTATTGGGCAATGCAGAAACTCTGAAATGTAAGAAATGTAGTGATGACTAAAGGCTGAAAACATTGGGATCATTTCACCTGTTCCAACTGCATCTATATTAAGGTGCAAGCTTGGCTGTACATTACAATCACCTGGGAAACTTAAAAAAATCCTCATACTCAGGCTGCATGCCAGATCAGTTCAATCAGAATCTCTGGGGCAGGAGAGTGGGGTGAGAGTGGGACCCAGGCAGCAATATTACTTTTAAAAACTCCCTGAGTGATTCCAATGTGCCGAATGTGCAACCAAGTGTGTGAACCAGTGCTATAGAACTAGAGAAGGCAAAGAAAGTGTTCTAGCTCTCAGCCTTTCTGCCAAGCACCGGAAATCACAGGTGGAGACCAGGAATGGAAGAAATAATGATAACAACCACCATTTACTGAGTACTACATGCTAAGGACCATATTCTTCTCCTATTTAATCCTTGTAGCAATCTCTGTAAGGTAGGTAAAATTATGACTCCACATCTTGAAGATGAGAAAACTGACACTCAGAGATGTTAAGTAATTTAGCCAAGGCCACAGAGCTAATAAGTGGTAGAGCTGGGATTTAAACTCAAGTCTTCTGACAGTGATGTTTCCTGGTTATTATGCCACATTGGCCAGGGAGAGATCAGATGCAGAAATCATACAGTTTTAATACCTTTATTCTACTGCCCTGCCAATTTTACATAGGCTGCAAGGGAACCCAGATAAATGAAATTCTGTGTCTAAAACCAAATAACTCACTGGTGGCAGGGCCAGTACCAGAATACTTAATCTTATCATCATTCCACCATACTTTGCTGCTTCTCTTAGCTTTTCTGCAGGAACAGGACTAATCTGTGTCACAGCTACAAATAAAGCCATGGCCAGAAGCCCTCTTGTAACTTCTCAGTACTATGTGCGTGCTTGTCAGGCGGCACTCCTTCCTTGGAGTGCCATTGAACATTCCCTTCCCCTCTTTCTCTGTCTCTGCAGCCCCTATCCGTGCCTGTGGACCATCAGCAATGGTGCCGGAGGCCCCACTGGGCCAGGCCCGGAGGTGCATGCCAGCGCCCCAGGAGCATTCCTCCTCGGAAACCCAGCTGTGACTTCACCCCCCTCTGTGCTCTCCACCCAAGCACCCACTTCGGCTGGTGTGGAGGTTCTGGGGGAGCCCTCGCTAACCAGCATTGCTGTGTCCACCTGGACAGCAGTGGCCTCGCATCCCTTCGCAGGCTGGGGTGGCCCAGGAGCGGGTGGGCACCATTCTCCTTCCTCATTGGATGGTTAAGCAGGATCCTAGGAGCCTCTGTCCACAGAGATCCTTCTATGTGTAGAGCGCTTAGAAACCCCATCTACTGATCTAGTGAGTCAGACTGTGGAATCTCCCTTCCCACTAGCTGGAGGCGGAGGTGAGTTATTACAGAAGTTATACTAGGAAAGGGTTCAGTTTGGATGATGCTAGTTATGTCAATTGCATCTCTCCACCATTTTCTTCTGCACTCCCATTTTCTCTGCAGCTTATTCTTGCCATGCTTAGGTGACAGAAGTTTGTGAAGTACCGTCCTTGTGCTCTGCCCCTTACTCTCAAATTGTTCTGGAAAGCCTCACTTCCTTTTCTGTGGAGAAGGTGCAAAGCTGTTAAATGAGCTCAAAGTTTACCTAGCTAAGGCCACTGCTTCCTGCTTTGTGCAGCCTGGAAAGTATGTGTGGTTATGGGGCTCAGGTTTGCACTTCTGCTTTGAGACCAGGCGTGGGTGTAAGCCATAGAGTAAGGTTAACAAAAAGAATAAAGCTAATCATGTATTACTCATAGCAGTGTGCCCAGACTTGTGGAAATGAAGTCATGTCACTCCTCTGCTCACAAACCTTCAATGGTTCACCATTACCAATGGAATGAGTCAGATCTCCTCACTATAGCTGGGTGTGGTAGCTTAAGCCTATAATCTCAGACCTTTTGGAGGCCAAGGTAGGAGGATCGTGTGAGTTCAGGAGTCTGAGACCAGCCTGTGCAACAAAGTGAGAGCCTGTCTCTACAAAAAACACACATGCACACAACATTAGCTGGGTGTGGTGGCATGTGCCTGTAGTCCCAGCTACTTGGAGGAGGATCGCTTGATCTCAGGAGGCTGAGGCTCTAGTGAACTATGACTGTGGCATTGCACTCCAGCCTGGGCGGTAGATCAAGACTTTGTCTCATTAAAAAAAAAAAAGAAAAAAAGAGGCTGGGCACGGTGGCTCATGCCTGTAATCCCAGCACTTTGGGAGGCCAAGGCGGGAGGATCATGAGGTCAGGAGATCAAGACCATCCTGGCTAACACGGTGAAACCCCATCTCTACTAAAAATACAAAAAAATTAGCTGGGCATGGTGGCTGGCACCTGTAGTCCCAGCTACTTGGGAGGCTGAGGCAGGAGAGTGGCGTGAACCTGGGAGGCAGAGCTTGCAGTGAGCCGAGATCGTGCCACTGCTCTCCAACGTGGGCGACATAGCGAGACTCCATCTCAAAAAAAAAGAAAAAAAAAAAAAGAACAAAATCCTGCTATGAGCGATCCCACCATCTGGCCTGAAACCACTTCTCCAGCTTAGGTCCTCTGTTATCCTGTTGGCCTCCTGTGTTTTGGTCAAGGCCGGCATCTCTGTTCTCTGAGCATTTCATTGCACTTTCCCACCTCTATGTTGCCTGTGCCTGAGTGTGCTTCTTTCTCCAGTTCACCTGTGTGAACCTGACCCACCTCCCGGGGCCTGGGAAACGCCACTCCCTGCATCCAACATCTGATCGGCTAAGATGTGTCTGATCTATCCCTGCTCGCTGTTCTCCTGTTGTTTTTGCCTCTGCCGTAGAGCTCACCTCATTTTGCCTTGTATTTTTGTTACTGTGAGTGTCTCTCTCCCTATTAGACTGTAAGCCTCTCGAGGGTGAGGCCTAGCCTTCTTGTGTTTGTAGCCCACGGCAGCTGGTACTGTGCCTTGCCTATTGCAGGTACCCAATAAACATTTGCTGAACTGAATTGGTGTAATGTGCATGTGTGCTACAAGGATGGTATGAAGTGGCTGGGAGGCAGATCTCAGAGACACATGCCCCATGACACATAGGTGCGTCCGTGCGGGAGTGTAGGAACATGCTGGCTGTTTGTTACACTGGCTCCTCATCTGAGGCACCACCAATTCTCAGTGAATGACAATAATATATGGAGATGGGGTGTGTTAGAGTGGTTATTCCCAAATGCTGGTCCTTGGATCCCCTAAGTCAGGATCACCTGGAACAGGGCCCTTGATACACATACAGATTCCTGGGTATACCCCACTCCTGTTGGATCAGAATCTTTGGGGCTGGTGTTCAGGAATCTGCATTTCAAACAAGAGCTCTAGGCATTGGTCCTGGGCTAGGTTTGGAAACTCCTTGCCTAGAAGAGAGAAATAGAATGATAAATACTCTAGGAACCTTATTTCAGATGACTTTTTACCTCTGCCCAAGCCAAGGTCATTGCTGTAACCAGTGAGCAGAATCAGTTTCATGAGTCTTCCTCTTCTTTTTCTACCTACTACTGGATGTGCTAATACCTCTGGGAGTGAGGTTTCCAGACCTGGGTGATGAGCAGTTCTCCAAACATCGACTTTAGACTGCACTGACTGAGCAGACCTTCTCAGGGCCGCCACTTGAGGAGTCTAAGGTTCCACTTGGAGCCTAGCATTGGCTAAGCTGCTTCCACCACTCACCCTGTGCAAACCCAGCACAGTCCAAGGCTTAGTCTAAGGGGTCCAAACATGGCACTATTGAGTTGTTGGCTCTTTTGACAGCAAAAGGCCCTTTAACATGCTATGGTGTCACAGCTGGTGTCACTGCCCAATATTTCTGTGCTGTTCTGTTTTTTCACATCTCAGGGAACAATACTACTCCAGCTACGTGGTGTCCAGGGAAGACACATTACCTGATTTCAGGTTGCCTGGCCAGAGCTCTGGGCCACTAGTTGGCGTGTGAGTGGCCAAGGCACAATGCATCCACGGATTTGGAAAGCTGTCTGGTCAGCATGCCCCCAAGGCAGCATTGTTCCTGTGTCCCAGTCCGTTTACAATACCATTAGAGCTCACTAAGGTGTTAATATATTCGTATCTCTGCAAGACAGTTGTTTGGTAAGTTATAACAGGTGGTTATTTCTCAATTTGCTAGAACTTTAGGCTGTTGTGGCCTGTAATTGCCCCAGCAGGTCTGTCCAAGGCCTCTTCACCAGTCACTGCAGCGAGTCCTGGCACCAAGTCCTTCACATGTCCTGTACCAAGAGCTCAGCAAGTGTAATCAGGGAATAAAAACCCACCTTGAGTCTCACCCTTCCTGCACCTCCCCTAGCCTGGAGCAGACAGAAGACCTGGGGCCCAGGGGCACAGAACAGAAAGAAGCTCGTAACCTCCATTATATTTTCAATTATGTTGCTCAGCTGAATGGGGTCCTCTGCAGCGTGATAACATGAGCATTAGCTGAATTTGGGGTGATCCTGTCTCTCAGTCTTGTAGGATGCTCAGCTTGGAACCTGCTGTGATTCTTAAACACACACCCACTCACCAGCCCTCCCTTCCCTGGATGAACCAGCATCATTACCAACCACCTCTGCCCACCATGCTGAGCCAGATGCTTATGGGAAACTGCTGATTCCCTTCGTGTCACTTGGTGGACACTCCCCAGAACTGAAAGGTGGTCAAATCAGGGAAGGAATGTTTTCATCACCTAAGTTATTAAGAAAAAAACTCAGTAAAGGATATTTGAAGCTTGGTAGGTCTTCGCCACTTTCTCCAAGACTAGAATAGATTTGAGGGAATATCAGCAACTTAAAATATCACATTTGTGAAGAATATGAATTCTGTTTTGTGCAAATTGTGGGTCAAAGTAGGGGATGGCAACTGGGGCATTCAAGTGGCACTTTTTTCAACTCCTTCCTTTTTATTTTCTCCACCCATTCCCACTTTACTGAGCCAATTGTTGGCTACTGGCCAGATTGGTGAACAGAGAGAGTATGGGCATCCTGAAACAGAGGTTAAGGTAGGGATATGTGGTACCAAAAAAGATATAAAGGAACAGCCTTTGTGGTCTGAAGACACCAAAACTTTTCCATCATCATCATTATAGATACATCTGTGGTGTTGTCTGTCCAACCCCCCAACCTTCTAGGATTAGAACCCCCCAAACTCTTGGTGAAACTGCCTTTTCGGAATAAGCAATGAGAGAAGTCTAACGTGACTGACTCCATCTTGCTTCTAACCTCACAGGCTAAGTTACTTTTTTGCTTTTTCTAGCATGGAAGCCAAGATAAGTATGACAGAAATTTAGTTCATAGTTAAACTTTGAGGCAAGGAAAATTACCCCCTACTCCTTGTTTGTAGACTGAAGCTGCATTCGTAAGACAAGGCTAAAATTGTGGTAGGGCCTTGACCTTCGCTATAGAATAGGCATAGTTAAACAATGACCTGGAATTGCTTAGTTTGTTTTTCTATAAGTTGTTTACCACCCCAGAATCACAAGACTGGGGGTCACATGATTTATAACTCCCCCATCTACTCCTGTAGATAACATCGCTATTGTGAAACCTAACGAACTGGTCTTTGAGATATTTTTCAGATTCAGCATTTTAACAGAACAAGAGATGCCACCTGGTCCTGAGGCCCCCTTCCAGGAACTGACTCAGCCACATGAAGACAGTTTTAGGTGTCCCTGTGATTTCATCTCCAGCCAATCAATTGTTTCAGTTCTCCAGCCCCCTCCCTGCCAAAGTACCCAGGCTATTGAAATAAAACTGGAGTCTGGGAAACCTGGAGGCCAGAGCAACTGGTCAGGCCCATGTGACGACTTAGAACTCAACTGGTTGGGAGTGAGAAGTTGATCAAACTTTCATTCTCAACATGGAAACATCGGAAATTCATGTTTTCTGGTCATGACCACTCTGATTTAGAGAACCTTGTAGGAGTCACTGTGTGTGTGTTTATACATGTGTGTGTGTATGCACAAGTATGTCTATTTAGTGATGAGTTTCCTGTCCCTAGAGAATAAGTCAATAAACCTTTGGGACAGACTCACTTTGTTCTGAAAGAGCACTTTTTGGGGAGTGGAGTTTGGAGAAGAGTGTAACAAGGAGTTTTGGGTTAACCAGGGCTGGTTCTGGAGGATGGAGCTGTGGTATCCCTCCTACATACCTGTTAGATGGGGAGGGCTTGGAGCTTGGAGATTGCTGAGGAGGAATCAGACATATTTAGGTGGGAACACAGTAATCTCTTAGAAGGAAAGACCTTTTCTATTTGTGGTTAAAATGAAGTGAAATATATTGGATGGCTTGGGTTAGCCAATATGACCAAGGTTGGGCAGCAGGAAAAGTATATTTCCTCTAAAAACAAAATTATATTATCACAGTGGGAGGAGTAGTTTAAATGGATCACTGGTTTCCACACAAGAACAACTGGAGGTAAGAGATGCCTCTGGACCCAGTGTCAACTCATGCAGCCACCTGGACACTGGTATGCCTTGAGAAAATGGCTGGTGTGTGAGTTAAAAAAGTTGATCCTTAAGCTTTAACAACTGGGGCCTGGGCTAAAGTTGTTAAGTGGGATATGTTGGGGGAAAGTGTCCAGAGTTGTAACAACAGGAAGTCATGAGAGAGTGAGGATACTCCCTGGATTTCTATTAACTTGAGCAGGTAGGTGTTTTGATGGTCACTAGAGTTAGAAATTTAAATTAGAGAAATGGCTAATCATGCTGTTACAGGGTGGATGACTGTCTTGGTTATACTTGAGGACAAAAACTGTCTTCCATTGCTGTACCTCCAACACCTTGCACTTGTGCCTGGTAGGTACATGGTAGGCACTCCACAGGTATTAATCCAGAATTTTTAGAAATAATCCTTATCAGTGCTTGGAAATTTTAGATGGGGAAACATGTTTGGTTTGACAAAAAGTTCTTTGTATATTTTTTGTCAAAGTTATGTCTTTGTAAGATCGTATCTCTTTGGAAAAGTTTCTTTTTTTCTGCTTTTTTGTTTTGTTTTGTTTTTTGAGACAGAGTCTCACTCTGTTGCTCAGGCTGCAGTGGCATGATCTTGGATCGCTGCAACCTCTGCCTCCCAGGTTCAAGTGATTCTCCTGCCTCAGCCTCCAGGAGAGTAGCTGGGATTACAGAGGCCCACCATCATGCCTGGGCAAATTTTTTTTTTTGTATTTTTGTAGAGGGAGGTTTCACTATGTTGGTCAGGCTGGTCTCAAACTCCTGACCTCAGGTGATCCACATACCTTGGACTCCCAGTGTGCTGGGATTACAGGCGTGAGCCACCGTGCCCAGCCGGATTATTATTTTTAATAGCTTTATTGATACATAATTTACACAGCCTATTTAAAATATATAATTCATTGGATTTTTCTAGTGTATTTAGTGTTCTGTGCCCATCACCATAATCTAATTTTAGAACATTTTCTCATCCTACAAAGAAAGCTTATGCCCATTAATAGTCACTGCCCATTTCCTTCCTACTCACCTCCACCCCCTGCCCTAGGCCGTCACTGATCTCCTTTATTTCTCTATAGATTTCCCATTCTGGACACTTCATTTGGCTGGAGTCATATGATGTATGGTCTTTTGTGACTGGCTTCTTTCACTTACGGGTTCCTTGATGCTGTACCGTATATCAGTACTTCATTCCTTTTTCTGCCAAATAATATTCCAGTGATAAATACAGCCACATTTTGTTTATCCATTCATCAGCGGATGGGCATTTGGGATGTTTCAACTTTTTCAACATTCGTGTATGAGTTTTCGTGTGGGATAGATACTATTTATCATTTTCTTCATCTTACAGATGGAGGGAGCCAGCTCAGAGAACATAGATGGGGTTTTCAGCGTAACACAACTACTAGGGCAGAACTCAGGCCTACCTGATGGTGAAGTTCTTGCTCCCATACACAACTCGATGTCACCCTGTACTGAGAATTGTCCCAAGCAGGAGCAGTTAACGTTACTCAGCTGGCACTTCCCCTTAGTTTCCTGTTACATTTACATCAGGTTCCCAGGGCTGCGGTGGTGATTAGGGAAAACAGTCTGTGTTCACTCTCGGGAGGAGGCTCGGCGTAGGGAGTGGGAAAGCGGGAGACAGGGAGATTGTGGAATGAGCAGGGCTTCATGGGCCAGAGACCATCCGGGGCCTGGTGGCAGACTGCTGGTCTTCCAAGGACTGGCTAGCAGGGAAGCATCTCTAGGGCATTTCCGGAAACGCTTTGGGGCAGATTCTGGTGAAAGACTGAATTTCCTGGAGCAGGGGAATGTGGGTATGAGTATGTTATCATTCGATTAAGA
This sequence comes from Colobus angolensis palliatus, assembly GCF_000951035.1. Taxonomy (NCBI): domain Eukaryota; kingdom Metazoa; phylum Chordata; class Mammalia; order Primates; family Cercopithecidae; genus Colobus; species Colobus angolensis. The sequence goes on from NW_012113808.1 coordinate 8,599,743, forward strand.
GCAATGTGATCTCAAAATCAAATGAAGCCTGGAAAATATTGATTGGTATTGAGGTGATTGATTTCAGGATAGACATTTTAAGAAGTGCACTTACACCAAAACAAAAGTGTGCTGTAGCCAAAGCATTCAGAAATCCAAGACTCAACTGTGCAGTTTTAAAGTTCACAAAGGTGATGAAAGGGAGAAGGACTTTGTGATCCTTATGATGATTAGACTTTGAATTGGGAGCCCATATGTGTAAGTTATACTACTGTTTGGTCAGCCTGCTGCCAAGTCAGTTACCAGCAAGATGATGCCATAAATTTCTTGCTCTGCAGAAAGGATAAGATACAGGGACCATTGATACTTTCTTGTCAGTGCCTTAGACTGAGGGGCTTCCTGGGATATGGGCATTTCAATTTAAAATTTCAATTTAAATGGATAAATTTTCCATTAATTTCCATTTATTTCCAATAAAATTTCCATTTCGATTTAAAAATGGAGACAGCCTGGATTTGCTCAGGATGAGTTGCTCAACCTATAACATTGGACACGAACTTGTGGGATGACAAGCAAGAGTCCAGAATCCTGCTGTCTTGACCACATGGGGAATGAATATTTTTCTGAAAAGAGATCGGGCAGAGATGAGCAGAGAGAGTAGAACAGCTAACAGATGGCCTTAAATTCCTATGGTTGCACTTTTCTTAGCATCCTGTAGGTGGGTCTATTGTTTAGCACAATTATTTACAGGAGGCAAACTGTTATGTAGAGCAGCTAGAAGCATTGGATGTAGTAAAAGCAGCTGTTTTATTTCACCGTAGACAATCTTGTTTATCTCTCCTAGCCCTATGAAATGTACCCCCGAAATACTTGGCTATGATCTGAGACCTAGGAAAATAGCATGTGATCTCTCTCTCATTTTTTTTTTTTTTTTTTTGGCAAGTGATTTTAAGATTTTCTTTTCTTTCTTTTTTTTCTTTTTGGAGACGGAGTCTCGCTCTGTCGCCCAGACTGGAGTGCAGTGGCGCCATCTCTGCTCACTGCAAGCTCCGCCTCCCGGGTTCACGCCATTCTCCTGCCTCAGCCTCCCGAGTAGCTGGGACTACAGGCGTCCGCCACCATGCCTGGCTAAGTTTTTGTATTTTGAGTAGAGACAGGGTTTCACCGTGTTAGCCAGGATGGTCTCCATCTCCTGACCTCGTGATCCACCTGTCTCGGTCTCCCAAAGTGCTGGGATTGCAGGCATGAGCCACTGTGCCCGGCCTAAGATTTTCATCTTTAAAGTTATTGTAAAATTCCAGACCCAGAGCATGGCCCAAAACTGGTGGGAGTTCACAAAACAGATCAAGAATCAGAGTTGGTGAGTCATGCAGGCTCGCAGCACTCTGAAACACAGGGATAGGGCTTATTCATCAGTTCAGACATTAGGTGTTCCAAAGGAGGTCGTGGGAGTGTGGTAATGACATTGCCCAGGATCAATTATTTGACTGTTAAGAGGTAGGAACCTCATCAATGGGTTTACATAGGGAGGAGATAGGAAGTAGAGAAAACAAAGCATTCTTCCAGTGCCCTGATCTCTTGCCATGTGGGCTGGTGCCTCATAAGTCCAAATAAGTTATACTATAGGTGGGATAAGGGTAGGGTAAGGGCTTGGGGAGCACTTCCTTTCTTTCTTTTTCTTTTTCTGAGACAACCTGGGCTCTGTCACCCAGGCAGGAGTGCAGTGGTGTGATCTCAGCTCACTGCAACCTCTGCCTCTGGGATTCAAGTGATTTTCCTGCCTCAGCCTCCCAAGTACCTGGGATCACAGGTGTGCACCACCACGCCTGGCTAATTTTTTGTATTTTTAGTAGAGACAGGGTTTCACTGCATTGGTCAGGCTGGTCTTGAACTCATGACCTCAGGTGATCCCCTTGCCTTGGCATCCCAAAATGCTGGGATTACAGGCGTGAGCCAGGGAGCACTTTCTTGAATGTTCTCAGAGTTGTACATAAACTTGGGACATCAGCAACTTCATAAGTAAGGTCTTTGGTATAGACAGAATTTTATGTGCACATAGGATAATTTCTGGAAGGTGAAGAGACAAAGTGAGGGGAAGGGATCCATAGCTTTTATTAGATTTCCAATGGGATCCATCACCCCCCCAAAATTAAAATCTACTGCTTTATATACTCATCGAATGATATGCTAAGCCCATAACTTCAAGTTTCTATGTAAGTGCTAACAGCTTATAAATATTCTTCAGCTAGACCTCTTCTCTTGTTTCTGGATTCCATGTATACTATACTACCGCCTACAGAACATTTCCACTCTTTTCCTATGGCTGCCTCAATGTCAACACACCTAAGACTCAATAATGGCTTCCTTTTCTATATTACCCATTTAGATGAATGACATCACCATTTGCCCAGGTACTAAAGTCTCTTTCTTTCATTTGCCGCATCTGATTAGCCACTAAACCTGGTCTCTGCTACTTCAGAAATACTTTTCAATTTAACTCTACCACTTCCTTCTCTCAGTCTCCACTGCTACTTCCTCCATTTATCCGGAAATGAAAATCACAGTAATAAGCCTTGAACCCTAACTGAGAAAATACTTTAGGTCACAATAGCCTAAAGTTCTAGTAGATTGAAAAATGACCACCTCTTATAACTTATCAAAGTACTGTCTTGCAGAGATACTAATATATAATACCTTAAAATACCTTAGACAGCTGTTCACTTATTTCTAACAAAATAAGTTAGAGTTTATTTTGAAATACAGGTGAATCTTTTGTGCATCCAAAGACCAACTTTAGGCTCCTTTGTGAGTTTTGGAGCCAAAAAGAGGAAGCCTGGAATGGAATGGAGGCTCCACTGGCAAAAGGAAATAAAGCTCTGGAAATGCCAATGTGTAAGGGCCTGGGTGAGTAGATATTTATTTATTTTTTAATTTTATTTTCTACATGGTGAATAATAATTGTACATATGTAAGGGACACACAGTGATGTTTTGATACATACAATGTAAAATGATGAAATCAGAATAATTAGCATATTCATCATCTCAGACACTTATCATTCCTTTGTGTTGGGAATGTTCAATATCCTCTTTTTAGCTATTTGAAACTATATAATACTGTTCACTATAGTCATCGGACAGTGCTCTAGTACTCTAGAACTTATTCCTCCTATCTAACATAACAGTGCTGCAATGAACATCCTTGTACATTTCTCTGGTGAACATATATGAGAGTGTCTGCAGGGTAGATACCTCAAAGTAGAATCCCAGACTTAGAATATGTGTAGCTCAACTTTTGCAGGTATTGTTCAATTGTTCTCCAAACTGGTTGCATCAATTTGCAATGTAAACAGTAATAAGTAAGTTTCCAATCTTGCTATCACCCTGTGTTACAAAGCTATTAATATTTTTTAATTGGAATGGCTATTTTAATTTTCATCTTAGGTAAGGTTGAATGTCTTTTCATAGTTTTATGGTCATTTGTGTTCTCTCTTTTATGAAAAGTGTTTTCATTTCTTATGCCCATAATTGTTATCACTAATTTGTCTTTTTTTTTTTTTTTTTTTTTTACAGGGTCTGGATGGTATCTCTTTTTAGCAGAGGTGAATCTACTGTAAAGCTAAAGAAACTCAGCTTTAGGGCCCCTTGCTTGGACAGGCTTCTTTCAGTGCCCTGGGAAGGGACATCGCAATATGTTTACACATTCATATGTATGTATTTAATTTGCAAAAATAAACTATTTTAACACTGTTTGGTTAAGACCAATTTTCTTTCCACTCCTACTTCCCTTCTATAACACCTCTCTTTGTGCAGGGTGATGCTGGGCATTTTGGAATCAAACTGAAGGAAAACCGAGTTGGGAATACATTTAGTTTGGATTTAATAAAATATATTTATGGGGTTCTGAGTCATTTTTCATGTTATTCCTGGCTCTCCCACTGAAGAAATGTCTTCCAGGGATACTCCTGCTGCTCATGATGTGAAAATAAAGTACCAGAGGTTGCACTGTCATATAAACGTGTCCTGTGGCACATGGCATCAGAAGAGTCCAGGTGATGGAAGAGAAGCAAGATTGGAGTGTGCAGAACCAGAAGCTGCTCTGTGAAATTTTATTTGATGCGGTCGTCAGACGTGTAGATCTGTAAGTGGAGAACTCAGTAATCAGTGACATCTAGTCAAAATGGAAATTATCTCCTGCTGGGAATAAACAGATATAACCATAAATGCATCATGCCTTTTTTTTTTTTTTTTTTTTAAATGAGACAGGGCCCTACTCTGTCATCCAGGCTGGAGTGCAGTGGCATGATCTCGGCTTACTGCAGCCTTGACCTCCAGGGCTTAAGCGATTCTCCTGCCTCATCCTCCCTAGTAGTTAAGAACGCAGATGTGTCCCACCACGCCCAACAAATCTTTTTTATTTTTATAGAGACGAGGGTCTCATGATGTTGACCAGGCTGGTCTCAAACTCCTGGGCCTAAGTGTTTCTTTCACCTCGGCCTCCCAAAGTAATCCAAAGGGATTACAGGTGTGAGCCACCATGTCCGGCAATATACCATACTTTCTTTCTCTTTTTGATTGGGGTTCTAAAAATGTATGTATTAGAAGTCCGGTGTTTGTAAGGCAGAAACCCTTAGCAACACCATAAGCAGCAAATACACTTGTAATGTCTCAGATATAAAAGAAATTTAATACAAGTTTCCCTAAATTTGACAGTTTTAGAAATATACATGAAATTAGCAACAACTGTTTGTGAAGTGGAAAGAAACTGTTCTAAGATATTAATAACCCCAAATCCCACCACACTAAATCTTGATTAGTCATGTTAGAGATAGACTGCATTATTTTTCTAGTTTCTCTATGGAAAATAATATTACAAAAATCATTGTATGATGAGGCAATCAGAATATATAGCTAACAAACACTGGTACTAAATGAATGTAATTGTTATGTCATTTCTGGCAGCATAGAATCAAGGCACCTCACAGCCTCTCCTACAGATGTGTGTGCCCATGTAATTAAATTCTGGCCAGTGGGGGATATATTAGTTTCCTAGGGCTGTGACAAACTGTGTGTTTTAAAACCACAGAAATTCATTATTTCACAGTTCTGGAGGCCAGAAGTCCCAAATCGAGGTGTTGGCAGGGCCGTGCTTGTGAGATTCTAGGGGAGGGCTACTTCCGTGCCTTTTCCTACCTTATGATGGCTGCTGGCAATGTTGGCATTCCATGGCTTGTAGATACCACACTCCAATTTCTGCCTCCATTGTCACAGGGCATCTCCCTGTGCATCTGTCTGTTTTCTCTTTTTATAAAGTCACTAGTCACTGGATTAGGGCCCGTCTTCATCCAGTATCATCTTATTTTAACTGATTATACCTGCAAATATGTTATTTCCAGAAAGGTTAAATTCTGAGTTTCTGGGTGGATATGAATTTTGGGGGCCACTATTCAACCCAGTACAGAGTTTAAGCATACTGGCCGTGTAAATAATTCAGTGTAATGCACTTAAAATGTACCAGGGTAGAAAAGCATCTTCCCAGTTCTGTGCCTCCATGGGGTGATATTTACGTTCTTGTTTTTATGCAAAGACAAAAGAGCATACAAATTCTATCCTTCCTCCCTCCCTCACATTTATCCTCTGTAGACATTGAAAGTCCTGTGAAAAGGCTGAAGCCACAAATAATGCGCTCTAATATGGTGTGGCTTCCAGGAAGTGTTCTTAAAGGCAGGGATGAGAACTTCTTAGCCCGGATTCCCTTTGCTTGTTGGCCGGAATGCAGATGTAATAATTAGAGCTTGAGTAGTTATATTGAACCATGAGGTAGAAGCTATAATTTGAGAACCAAATTATAGTTAACTATGAGGTAGAAGTCACAAGATAGAAGGACTATGAGTTCACCATACTCTTTGAGCTATCATATCAGCCCTAGACTTCTTACTTCTGGGCTTTGTTTACATAAGACAAAATAACCTTCTATCTTAAGTAAATTATTTTGGGTTTTGTGTGATTTGTACCAGTGAAACTATTCCTTAGTCTTACAACAGCTTTTGTTTTTTAAAAATGTACATGATTTTAAATATACTTATTTTATATGCTTGTCTGATTATCACACTATTATTCCAAGTTCTTGGGATCTAATTCTGCAGCTTATTGTGTCTATCGACTCACACTCATGAATGATTTCTTTTCGTACATTTGTATTTTTGATGGATAGCTCATCTTCTTTGGAGGCTTTCTCTCTCTGTCTTTGTCTCTCCCATTGTCTGTGATTTGAATCATGGGTGTTTTTTCAAAAAGGCTTATATTTGCTTTCATGCTGTACCTCTGACATATCACCATTTGTTCTAGTTGCTGTTGCTGCAAAACTAACCCCCTCAAGTGTAGTGACAAAAAACAACTACCATCATTTAATTAGCTCATGGAGTCTATTGGACAAAACTTCAAAAAGGGCACAGTGGGGCTGTCTGGTCTCTGCTCCATGGTACCTGGGACCTTAGCTGAGAAGAACCAAAGGCTGGGGGCTGAGTCATATAAAGCCTCTTTCATTCACATGTCTGGTGGTAGATGCTGAATGTTATCTGGGACCTCAGCTGGAACTGTTGGCTGGATTGCCTACAGCCTATATGTGCCCTCTTGAAGTGACTAGGCTCATGGCATGGGGCTGGGTTCTAACAGTGAGCATCCAGAAGACAGCCAGAAAAAAAGCTGTCTTGCCTTTTATTACCTAACCTTGGAAAGCATAGGGTATCACTTCTGTCATGGTTGCGGCTCACTCAGATTCAAGGGGCAGGGAAAGTGGACTCCACCTTTTAATAGCAGGTATGTCAAAGGGATTTTGTAAGAAGAGCACGTGGCATGGGAAATGTTCTTATGGCCATTTTTGAAAAACAAAACAAAACAAAACAATCTACCAGATCAGTTCAGGAGCAATTTTAATGTTAATTTCTTCCACATGTTGAACCAACCCTAAATCCAGAGTCTCAAGTTCAAGATTTTAAACTGTCCGCCCCTAAATTCGAGATCTCAGTGTGAGATTTTAAACTATCAAGGAAAAATTTTTCTTCCTCCTAGAACCTAGGCAAAAATGGAGAACCTTCCACATAATTCTTCTTGTATCAGTTGGTGGACTTTGCCAAGTCCAATCTTTTATTGACAATGTAGACATCTGAAGGTAATGATTTTTATAATTGCCTCAGTTTTATATTTTTAGGCCTCTTTCTCCTTCACTGGCTGAAGCTCCCCAAGGACGGGCCCTGTGTCCTTCATCTTTGTATTTCTGACAACTTACACAAACGCCTATTACATCGTAGGGGCTCAGTGAGCGGTTCTGAACTGAACGAAACTCTCTTTCCTTTATTCTGATGTCATGTTTCTGACTTTTAACAAGTATCCATTTATTCCTGCTGACCTCATTATTTTATCTTTTTTATTTTATTTTTTTTAAATAATTGTTTGTTGTTTGAAGACTTCCTGTGATTACTGGAGGTACAAGACCATAGATGTCCAATAAATTAATAATGTTATGAGTTTAGCATTTATTGGATTCTTTTTATTTGCAAAGCAACAAGCATAAATATTTCAGTGTAATGCACTTAAAAGGTACCAGGGTAGAAAAGCATCTTCCCTGTACTGGTCCCCATGGAGTGATGCTTACATTCTTGTTTCTATCCAAATACAAAAGCAGGTACGAATTTCATCTTCCCTCCCATCAATGTATGCTCTATTGACATTGTACGTCCTGTGAAAAGGCTGAAACCTCCAATAATGTGCTATGCTTAGTCTCAATCCTGGCTGAGTGTTATCAGTTATCACTTCAGCAAAGCTGGTGTGACTTGTGGATACAAAAAAATGAAGAATGGAAGATGAATGAAGTTAGGAGAAATAAGCAACACAGAAATGCATTTTAAATAAAAATTATGATCACTAAAGAGAAACTTACCATTATTCATGGGAGAATCTTCTTCTTAACAATTCCCAGCATAATGTTTCTGTGTCTCTCTCTGTTCCCTCATCAGATGTTTCCCATTGGTTCTGATATGATTGACTCTGAAGTTTCCATATTAATGGGGAGACTGAGAGAATTTTAAAAACTGACAATTACAAATAATTCCCAAAGCCCACTTTAACCGTTAGTTTAATCTGTTGTCTCCCACCTCCAACTTTATTGAGGATTGCTTGTTTAAGCAGCAACATTGGCTCAGAATTTCATCCCCTTCCTTTTCCTTTAATAATGTTAATGGTAATAAAAATAATAGTTGATACTTACATTGTGTTTTAGAGCTTACAATACATTTTGACATTATTTGGACAACTAAACTGTGAGAGGCCCATAAAGGACTGTCTCACAACACTGCTGTCATTCAGGTTCTTATTCTCATATTTTTGGATTATGGCTGTGGTTTCCCCTCTCTGTCTTTAGGCTATCTTACAATTGCTTTGAGCACTATCTTCCTAAAGTTCCGTTTGGGTTGTGTCATCACTGCTCAAGAATCTTCAATGACTCACTACCGGAAATATAAGTATAAAAGCCAATTTCCTTAGCCTGCCATGGAAAACCTTCCAAAATTGACCTCAACATGCCATTCCAGTTTAATTGCCCATTATTCTTTTACATAAAACTTATGTCCTAGCCAATCTACTATTATCCTTTCCACATCTTAGTTTTGGCTCTTACTGTTTCTCCATGTGGAACTGCTTTCTTTAATATTTTCCTATTAAACCGCATTTAACTTTGAAGGTCCAATACACAATCCATCTACCTATGGAGCTCTCATGGCTGACAAAACGGATCTTTCTCTCTTTAAGTTTCTTTACCACATTGTTCATATGATACTTATTTTTGATTTAAGAAAATGGCTAATTTGGGCCAGGTGCGGTGGCTCACATCTGTAATCCCAGCACTTTGGGAGGCCAAGGTGGACAGATCACAAGGTCAGGAGTTCAAGGCCATCCTGACCAATATGGTGAGACCCCCGTCTCTACTAAAAATACAAAAATTAGCTGGGCATAGTGGTGCGCACCTGTAATCCCAGCTACTTGGGAGGCTGAAGCAGGAGAATCGCT
>NW_012113808.1:8608833-8624546 GCF_000951035.1 Colobus angolensis palliatus
TGCACTCCAGCCTGGGCGACAAAGCAAGACTCCATCTCAAAAAAACAAAAACAAAAATACCTCCCCAAAACCAAAAACAAACAATTATATAGGTATGTGTCTTTGTACAGGATCCTAGCTTCTGCAATAGATTAGAACCCTCAATCTCAGTGAATTCACACAGTAAGACTTCAGTTTTTACTTATGTGACATTCTGACACGGCTTCTGGATGGAAGAAGCCATTTCGTGGCTCTTCCATTTTTAACACAGGCTCTCAAGTTTCCCTTGGTGGTAGTGGTGGTGGATGTCTTCTCTCTTTTACCTCACCTAGCAGGAGAAAGTACATGGACAAATTGTATATGGATGATTCTTATCAGCCAAAGCTGGAAACAGTGCCTGTTGCTTGCTTTCACATTCCATTAGAAATCTGTCAAAGGCCACGAGAGAGGGTGGGAAATGTCTAGGCCTGTGCCCATGAAGAAGAGGAAATGAGTTTGGTGACTAGCTGGTGGTTTCTTTACAGATTGTGATAATTTGTCTTTTTTCCCATTGTTCCATTATCAACCCTTAAAGAAAGACACTAGGCAATATAACTTTCTCTTTAGGAGATTCTCTCCCCTAGAAGAAGTTTTGGGGACAAAAAATTCTGCCACCTCTCCATTTCTCTTGCTTTCTTCCATGGTAGAAGAAATAACATATAGGGAACTCAGTGACAATCCGGTGCCCACTGGACCAGGTTAAGCAGAGATTGAGGGAGGGACCGAGGTCAGGTCATGCCTTAAATTGAACAATTTTGGAAATGTAAAAATTATGACTATTGATTTGATAGTGTCCCCCTAACGTCTTGGACAGATCTTTGCAAGTAATAGCTCTGATACTTAAACCTCCTTAGCTTAGTAATAATCCTGTCTCTGGGTGCTACCACACTGGTAAAGCCACCGAATCCCCTGTTTATACTCTGCCATCCTCCGGTGTGCAAGGAGGCTGCACACCCTTTTCTGTTGTTCTCTAGGTCAGATCAATTGCCACAGGCCTGCCCTAAGGTCTGAGTTGAGACAAGAGCCTCATTTTGACTTCAGGTCTTAGCTGCATTCTCCGATTCAATGTAGTAGCTTTGTCATGTGTGAATTTTGCTAGGCTGAACTACATTTCCCAGAATCTCTTTCTTATGTATTGCCACTTAGGGGATCCCCCAGAGAGAGTCTTATGGGAAGTGAAGCAGCATCCACTTTTCAGCTCATACAAGTTCTCGCTTATCCACTGGAGCAAGGCAGTGGCTGGGCCTGCAATTGCTCCAGCCTATCTGACTCCTCCTTCAGCTTCTCTGACTCCTGGGCCAGGTGTGTCTGTTTAGTTCCAATGACGATGGACCTGGTTTCTGTAGGACGCTCATACTATCCATGTTGAGGCAACAAGAACTGACGTTAGTTATTTATCTGTGTGGGTTTTGGCTCATGCGTATGGGTTCTAGCTTATTCTTGTTCTCCACTGTATACTCACCTTCCCTTCCCAACTGCTTGCCCTGAGGACTTCAAGTTCCAGCATCAGACATGAAGACGACAATTTTACAGAAACTGCTTAGCCACCTCCCCCAGTTGCATAAGGTCATATCCCTGTAATAAATCTATCTATCTATCTATCTATCTATCTATCTATCTATCTATCTATCTATCATCCATCCATCAATCATATATGTAATACTCATGTGTTTGTGGTGGTGCTGGCATAAACAGACCTATGGGTACTGCCAGCACATAAAATTATAGCAGAGACAATCATGTATAGTACATAATACTTGATAATAAATGCCTATGGTTACTGGTTTATGTATTTACTGTACTATTTATCATTATTTTAAAGTGTACTCCTTATACTTAATTTTTCTGAAGTTTTTTTTTTTTTTTTTGAGATAGAGTCTTGCTCTGTTGCCCAGGCTGGAGTGCAGTGGCCGGATCTCAGCTCACTGCAAGCTCCGCCTCCTGGGTTCAAGCAGTTCTCCTGCCTCAGCCTCCTGAGTAGCTGCGATTACAGGCCCTGGCTAATGTTTTGTATTTTTAGTAGAGACAAGGTTTCACCATTTTGGGTAGGCTGGTTTTGAACTCCTGACCTCAGGTGATCCACCCCTCTCAGCCTCCCGAAGTGCTGGGATTATAGGCATGAGCCACTGTGCCCAGCATTCCTTACACGTAATAAGAAGAAGTTAATTGTAAGACAGCCTCAGGCAGGTCCATTAGGAGGTATTCCAGAAGAAGGCATTGTTATCATAGGAGATGACAGCTTCATGTGTGTTAATCCCCCTGAAGACCTTCCAGTGAGATAAGATGTGCAGGTGGAAGACAGTGATATTGATGATCCTGACCCTGTGTAGGCCTAGGTAACGTGTATGTTTGTGTTTTAGGTTTTAACAAAAATGTGTAAAAAGTAAAAAATAAAATAAAAATTTTAAAATAGGAAAACTTGTAGAATATGGAGATAAATAAAATAATTTTGTGTAAATATACGATGTGTTTGTGTCTTAAGTTGTTCTTACAATATAAAGTAAAAAAGTTACAGTAAGCTAAGATTAATTTATTATCAAAGAAAGAAAAATACTTTTAAAAATGAATTTAGTGTAGCTTAAGTGTACAGTGTTGATTCAGTCTACAGGAGTGTACAGTAATGTCCTAGGCCTTCACGTTCACTCACACTCACTCATTGACTCGCCCAGAGCAACTTCCAGTCCTGCAAGCTCTATTCACGGTAAATGTCACAAACAGGTGTACCATTTTTTAGTTTTTATATGGTATTTTTACTACTTTTTCTATGGTTATATCTAAACATACACAAATACCATCGTGTTATAATTGCAGACAGTATTCGGTACAGTAACATGTTGTAGGTTTGTAGCCTAGAAGCCATAGGCTGTACCGTATTGCTTAGGTGTGTAGTAGGCTATAGCCTCTAGGTTTGTGTAAGTGTACTCTATGATGTTCGCACAACAAAGTCTCCTAAAAACACATTTCTCAGAATATATTCTTGTTCTCAGTGATGCATGACTGTACTTACACATAGTAAGCACACTTCTAAGCACTTGACATATATTAGCTCATTTACTCCTCACAACAAGCTTTGAAGTAATGATTGTTATAATATCCACTTTACAGATGAGAAGATCAAGAAACAGAGAAGTTAAATTATTTACATGGTAGAGCTGCGCTTGAAATCCAGGCAGTCTGGCTCCAGAGCCCATAAATTAATAACTGAAGCCAAATGGCAGGTACTTGAGAAAGATATCAAAGATGTGTTAAGGAGAAAGGTCCTAATCCAGACCCCAAGAGAGGGTTCTTGGATCTCGTGCAAGAAAGAATTCAGGGTGAGTACATACAATAAAGTGAAAGCCAGTTTATTAGGAAAGTAAAGGAATAAAGAATGGCTACTCCTTAGACAGAGCTGCCCATAGAGCTGCTGGTTGGCCATTTTTATGGTTAATTCTTGATGATAAGTTAAACAAGGGGTGGATTATTCATGCCTCCTTTTTAGACCATATGGAGTAACTTCCTGACGTTGCCACGGTATTTGTAAGCTGTCAATGGCGCTGGTGGGAGTGTAGCAGTGAGGGAGACCAGAGGTCACTCTTGTTGCCATCTTGGTTTTGGTGGGTTAGAGCCGGCTTCTTTACTGCAAACTGCTTTATCAGCAAGGTCTTTATGACCTGTATCTTATATCAACCCCCTATCTCACCCTATGATTTAGAATGCCTTAACCATCTGGGAATGCAGCCCAGTAGGTTTCAGCCCCATTTTACCCAACTCCTATTCAAGATGGAGTTGCTCTGGCTCAAACGCCTCTGACAGATCCAACCACTCAATCTTTCAGGAGTGGACCAATAGAAGACTATGAAAATAGCAAATAATCTCCTAGGATCCATTCCTAAAATATTCCCTCAAAAAAAGGCCACTATTTTGTCATTCCATCTTGTAAACAAAAAAAGAATAAATCGGTCTCTGACTATAAGGCAAGATCAGAAGTACTATTTGTAAAACATTCTGGTCTCATGCTGAGTCCAGGCATAGAAAATGCCTTTTCTGCCCTATCCATTTTGGGTTCTGCTCTAAACTCAGTAATATAGTTTGAAAAACACAGGCTGGGCTAGGAAGCTGCCTATTCAGCTAAATTAGTCTCCAAAATATGCCTTTTCAGCGTAAGTACTATTTTCAGCTGATTATTTTGGGAACCTTTTGTAAGAAAAATATACTTCCATAAAGGAAACCTTCATTTGTAAGGCCTTCCTGCATCAGAAAGAGAAGAAGGAGGCATCACTAAAAACTGTTACAACGGAAAAGGAATTAGCTTAAATCTACATAACAAGCCTTACCTTTCTTTAAGGTAGCCTTCCTGGCCTCCTTGTCTTAACTGGTCCTTCACCTATATGCTTTTTTGTTTCCACAAATGATGGTATTTAATCATGAAGTCTAAGCTCCATGTCTTTGAAACGTAAATTTTCTACCTTGTCTTATCTTAGAGCACTTTGGAAATGCAAATTTAAGGGAAATGATTTATTGGAGGAAAACAAAAAAGGAGCTATGTGGAAACTAGCAAATGCAAAATATTTCAAATCTTTTCTACAAATATTGGTAAAATGTTCTAGCCTTCTGTGCAGATAATCTCATTGCATTGGCCAGAAATACAATTCTGATTCAGATATTCTTTTACAAACTGATGAGTTTTATATATTGTACCTGGTATGTGACTAAAACTAAAATGAAAGCTATAGGATCTCGGCATGTGTCTATGTTTAAGAAAGTCTATTTCTGTTATATATATGTAACATTTTTCTACCTCTGGATGGTATAGACAAAATTATAAAAGAGCTCTAATTGGCTTAGAGAAAAATGAGTGCTTATATAAATTAAGTATTCTTTAAACTCTTGGAAGTATAGAAACTAACCCAAACGCTTTTCAAGTTCACATGACTTAGATACATCTTTGGAAAACAAAACAAGACTAATTCAGTATTTTTGGTTTAATAAAAATAGTTGTGTCTTTTGAGTTACCAGTGTTGAGTACAATATCAGCATAACATTTTAATTTTACTTGGGTTTACTAGTCAAATAAGTTATGTTATCTTTACTACATGTTTCAGATTATAGATCTATGAGGTCAACCTAAGAATAAATGTACAAGTGGAAGTACAGTGTCCATTACTTCAGATATATCATATGTAGCAGTAAAATGGCAGCAAAAATCATGTATTTAACTTTTTAGGATTCTTGCTTTCATGATGACTGTCTGACATGCACATACTGTAAAAATAGCTAACAGAGAATAACTTGATGATGGTTAGCTTTGTTTTGTATTATAATGTGTCCATTTAAAAATAGCTTCCCAAATCTCTTTGGTAACTTACACTCTTGGAATTTCGCTAAATGAAATTAAATGATGAATATTCATTTACATATTTAGATAATTTCCAAATAAGATAAAATACTGAAACATTAATTTCTTTAAGGTGATCTAATTTTAGCTTCTTATTACAGAAAAATTAAAGATATTTGGTCTGTTAGCAAACATGTCTTGTGCCACACTGAAAAATCATGCTATGAGAAAGTACATGCTTCTAAAAATTAAAGTTAATGAGAGTTAAGAATTCTGGTTAACGTCTGGTAATCAAAACTAGAAATAATAAGAGAAACAACTCATATATGAGGTGTGTAAGACATGTTTTTGGTGAGTAAAACTATTAGGTATGAGGATTTTTGTTGCTGTAGTTTTGTTGCTAAGGGAAAAAGAAAGTAATTTTTGTCTTAAAATTGAACGACTCCTTATTCCACAGTAGGACAGGAGAAAGGTGTAGGTCAAAACTGAATGGATATAAAGAAAGTTGTAGAAGGTTTGTGGAAGAAAAATATTGGAAAAGGAATTTTATGTGTGATCAAGTTGGCTAAGATTTATATGAATTTATTGATGTTATTAAAAATTACAAGCTTCAGTGTCAAAAGTATGTTAGTACAAAGTTTTCTTGG
The DNA here is from genome assembly GCF_000951035.1 of Colobus angolensis palliatus. Taxonomy (NCBI): domain Eukaryota; kingdom Metazoa; phylum Chordata; class Mammalia; order Primates; family Cercopithecidae; genus Colobus; species Colobus angolensis. The sequence continues at coordinate 8,614,816 of NW_012113808.1, forward strand.
AGTACTGGTCTGTTCTTGTTTTACTAGGGCTTCAATTAAGAAAACTGAGTTCTCACTATTAAAAGAGCTAAAGCTTTTCTATAACTATGTAACTTTCTGTATTTGTCTTTGAAGTTTCTTGACTTCATTTAAATATTTAGTTTCTTAATTTAAACATTGAGATTATTTCCAAATAAGATAAAATGCTGAAATATTAATTGCTGAACATAAGTTTAAGCTTATCTAATTTTGGTTTCTTATTACAGAAAAATTAAAGATTACTTTAAGAGTCCCTAATGGGGCATTGTCTATAAAGACAATAATGGGGCATTTAGCCTATAAAGAACTTGCTGTCCAAGCTGCTGCAGCAGTTTTCTGAACTGCTTTTGGTTCTGAGGCTGCCCAACTCATAAACTGTTCTTTGGACAAATAAACTCTGTTAAATTTGTTTTGTCTAAAGTTCTTTTAACAGCTCTAAACCTATCCCATTGTCTAGTGGGACCTCCTTATGGGAGGCCATTCACCTCACTTTAATGATTTGCATATACTGGAGATTTCAGAGCTTGGATATTAAAATCGATTTCTCTCCTTCAAGTCTTGGTTTTAGTCCTCAGAGCTCTCCGCAGGGGAACGAGGAGCCCAGAGAAGATCACATTGCTTACATTTTCCTGCTTCCTCCTCTGTCTCTCCATTTATTCCTCAGGGGAGAATATCGTACTGGGGGAGGAGCGCAGGAAAAGTCACCCAAGGGCCATGGGAAAGGTTGTGGAAATGGGGAGTGCTGGTCCCACCCCTGTTGTCCTGGTGATGGGGTGGGACGGCAGGCGCCAGCCTCCGCTTTTCTGCCTGTGGGTATGTGTGGTTGACCTCCTTAAATCAGAGCCAAGCGCGTGACCCAGAACTCTGCACAATCACCCACGCCCATGGCAAAGCAGATGAGGCTCTGGAGCTTGCAAGTCTTTATCTAGGGAATCGCGTCATCCTCCTCGTTGGACACGAGGTGGCAGCAAAGCTCCGACTCATCAATCATCGCCAACTGCGTCCCGGCCGTCTTCTGACGCAGAACTTAAAAAAGATACTGCAGATTTTCCTTCTAAAGAAGGAGCTACTCATGCGAAACTAGCAGCTTTAAAGAGAGCCATAGCTAAAACTGAAACGTCGTCAGGATAAAAGCTGCCTTCTGAGTAGGACCGGCAAGACACCAAAAACAAACAAACTTCAAAACCAAATAATTATTTACAAAGCTTCTTGAGGAAGGTATAACGCAATTTTGGTCCTGGTGCAAAGAAATACATGTGGTTCTGTAAGCAAAGAAATAAATCTTGTTGCATAAATGCAGGCGATTCATTAACTGAATCTTATTCTTTAGTCAGAAAAGGTTTCCTGAAGAAGGAGGGGTGTCAGGCAATTTTTAAATACCGGAAAGCTGAGCCTAAGATGCACTTAGGCGGGTTAAGTGGTTCATTGAAATAAATTTGTTTACTGTATAAAGAATTTTATACTGCAATTTTGATCGAGTTGTCCGACCTGACAACTCTATATTAGAGGTGTGTGAAAAGAGACAAGGCTTGTGGTTTTCTGAGGCCTGCTTCTGCCTGCTTGGCAGTGAAAATGTGAAGATTTCATAATAAGTTGTTGGCTCTGGAGGAGATGGTTCTGCGTGTTTTACTGGTGTCCAAGGTCTAACCGATGACTCCAGGGCCTGCAGTACTAATGAGCATCTCGTAGACAGTATATGGACCTCAGGCAAATGTTAACAAAGGGCCAGCTGAAGAGCTTTCTAATTGAGGAGGATTTACTCAGGAGGAAGAATCCATCTGTGTTTTTTGAGCCCTTTGGAGAGTGGATGATCAAGCCCACTGGGTAACACAGACCTGTTGTATTGCTGCCTCCTAGAGGAAGGACAAGGACAAGTGTGGGACAGAGGAGGCAGAGAAAACAAGAGTGGATTATTAGGGCCCAGAACACCTGAGTCCTGTCTCTCTAGGAAAAGCCAAGGTATCATGAGACCTCTGGTTGTTAGAATGTCGTAAGTGACTTGTTTTTCTAAGACCACCAGAGCGAGCACAAAAGAACCAGCAAGTAGGCAAAGGTCAGGAGCAAAACTGCAAGTTTATTTTGGTAACCTAAGGTGTGGGGAAGAAGTCTGTCGGCCTCCGGCAAAGAAGGCCGACAGAGTCCCCAACCATCCCCCCCCCCCCCACCGTGGGGCTCTCCGGCGGGGTTCCTGCATCCTGACATCAGTGGGGCTGGAGGAAGGCCCCGGGCTCACTGGTGGAGAGCGGCTTTTCTAGGAGTGGGAGGGCAACAGGCGGGGCACGGGCGTGTCGGGGGCGTTCAGCAGGTGCGACCAGGTAAATCTTGGTCTCTTCAGATTGACGTCACCTGGCGCATGCCTGGTTGGTCTGCACCTTCCCTGGGCGGTGGCTGCATTTTCGCGCGGGCGGGAAAAGTTGGGGGACGGATGAAGAACCCGGAAGTGCACCATCTTGCCTCCGTTCGTCCAAACAGTAAGCCCACCCCACCGTCCCTGATCCCCACTCCCTCTCACATGCACTGCTGCTTCAACAGGATTTTTTTTAAGAGTGCTGTCAAAGTCGTTTAAGAAGCCAGTCTATTTCATCTGAGGCTGTTATGCTTGCAAAAGCGATCTTGCTGAAGATGAGTTTTACAGCTTGCTTGTTAGCTACTTGGGTAGCTCTAGAGACCCCCAGGAAATGAGACAAAAGGCCAAGGAGAGGAAGCCAGAATCAGAGCAAGAGTGATAGCCCCCATCAGATATCTTGTCTTTTTCTCTCTATCATCTAAGCAGCCCTGAATTCCAAGGGTTATTAGAGCTCTGTAAGTACGTAGAGGATAAGCAACCTGATTTTGCCATCTGTAGGCTGTGAGTTGACATCTCACCTTTCAGGGTCTTCATGTGACTCACAGTGAAACAGGGAACTTGGTCCATGTACTCAATGTCTTCTCATACCCCTCGTCTTCTCTTAGTAGCCTGGGTGATGGGATGAGATACATCTACTTGCTCTCCTGGGCCAATGGACCACTTACCCCTCATAAGTGCATCTTAGGCCCAGCTTTCTGGTATTTAAAAATTGCCTGACGTCCCTCCTTCTTCACTCATAACTCAGGAAACCTTCTTTGACTAAAGAGTAAGATTCAGTTCATAATGAATCCCCTACATTTATGCACCAATATTTATTTCTTTGCTTACAGTATAAAGGATTTCCTGGTAAATCTGTGTGTTTATGCTAGGTTTGTTCATAGTTTGCATTTTCTCTATGCTTCCAAGGTTGCTGTGCTGTGTCCCAGATTTCTGTTTGCCAGAGGGCATGCAAATGAGGAGGTTGCCAGGATGAATGTTAAGTAAATCAATGTATAAAACATAATGTCCAAAAATATGGGCATGGTGCTTTATAGCTTACAGAGATTTCAGATATTGTACCTTATTTGACCTTTGCCCTATCACTGTTAGCCAAGATGATTATCCTCATGCTATAGATAGGAAACAGACTGAGAAGTTAAGTAAGGGCATTGTCTTAGGGCACTCAGCTGGGAAGTGGCAGGAAGGTTTTCCGTCACTGAAGTCCATACTGTACTTGGGTATCTTAAACTGTTCTGAGTTTAACATAGTTAGGTGCTGGACACACATACCTGATGATAAGGGATGGAGTTGTTGTGACCCGGTCTAGGACAGATAAAAATCAAAATGAAAATGGTGCAGTACGTGGGTTAATTTGCCATAATGTTTTCCCTCACTGTCTCCTCTGTCTCCTGATTTCTTTTTTTTTTAAATGACAGGGTCTTGCTACTTTGCCCAGTTTGGAGTGAAGTGGCTATTCACAGGCATGATCATAACACACCACAGCCTCAAACTCCTGGGCCCAAGGGTCCCTCTTGTTTTAGCATTCTGAGTAGCTGGGATTATAGGCTTGCACCACTATGCCAAGCTTGTCTCTTGATTTTTAAAGGTAGTTTTATTAATTTTTTTCCCTGAGTATCAGTGTGGTTACTATAGAAAAAGTATAATTTTCCTTTTTTTTTTTTTTTTGAGACAGAGTCTAGCTCTATCACCAGGCTGGAGTGCAGTGGCACAGTCTCAGCTCACTGCAACCTCCGCCTCTCGGGTTCAAGCAATTCTCCTGCCTCAGCCTCCCAAATAGCTGGGATTACAAGCACGTGCCACCATGCCTGGCTAATTTTTGTATTTTTAGTAGAGATGGGGTTTCACCATGTTGGCCAGGATGGTCTCGATCTCCTGACCTCGTGATCCACCCACCTCAGCCTCCCAAAGTGTTGAGATTAAAGGTGTGAGGCACTGTGCCAGGCCAGAATTTTCTTTATGAGAATCCAGACAAATGCTCTCCAAATTCAAAGTGAAATTTGGAGTGAAATTTCCAGTCTTGCTCATGACAGTGATGGGCAAGACTGGTGAAAAGAGATAACTTGAGCCCGAATCAATGGTGTTTTTTTATTCTTGGGGCTCTGAGCAGCTGGCCCCAAATAGCCAGATGCTGCTAAGGATCAAGGTCTTGCTTCCACTGCAGATTTTTTTTCTGCTTGACTTTGTGGTAAAACAGGATGGGCAAGTGGAAAAGGCTCCATCATCTTGGGAGCTCGGCAGACCTAATTTAAAACCTTGTCTCTGCATTTCTGAGCTGAGATACTTGACAACATTTTTAAAGCTTACTGAGCCGTAACCACCTCGTCTGTAGGGTGAGACCTCATAATACTTAGTTTGCAGGGCTGTTTTGAGATTAAGGCAGATAATACTTGTCAAATGCCTGGCACTTTGGAGGTAGCAGCTCTAAAACAGAAACAAGTGAACCTAAGCTCCTGTCTAATACCAAAGTAGTTGCTAGGATATTGTATAATTTATTGGGCCTGAGATATTAAGTCAACTGACAAGTTTCAAGAAGGAAGAAATCTAGTTTGGGCATTGCTGTCTTAAGTGTGATGCCTACAAGGTTGCCCACAAAGGCAGCCCTTTCTCTTGGACAGGGATCTGCTCTGGGAAGTTTAACCTTCCAAGAGTCATGCAAACTGATTTTAAATGACCATTTAAATTTTATCCCAAAGAGGTACAGCCATTATGGAAAATAGTATGGAGGTTCTTCAGAAAACCAAAAATAGAACTACCGTATGATCCAGCCATTCCACTTCTGTGTACATATCCAAAGGAATTGAAATCAGAATCTTGGAGAGATATTTGCACTCCCATGTTCACTGTATTAATAGCATAACTCACATCCACCAAGGTATGAATACTGCTTAAATGTCCACCAGCGGATGAATGGATAAAGTTTAGTATATATATACGATGGAATATCATTCTGTCTTAAAATAGAAGGAAACCTTGCCATATGCAACAACATGGATGGACCTGGAGGGCATTATGCTAAGTAAAATAAGACAGACCCAGAACGACAAATACTGTACGGACTCACTTATATGTGGAATCTACAACAGCCAAACTCATAGAAGCAGAGAGTAGAATGGTGGTTGTCAGGAGCTCAGGGGAAGGGGAAATGAGGAGGTGATGGTTAAAGGGTATAAAGTTTCAGTTATGCAAGATAAATAAGTTCTGGAGATGTACTACACAGTGTAGTGCCTATGGCTAACAATACTGTCTTCTGTACTTAAAATTTGCTAAGAGGATAGATGTTGTTAAGTGTTCTTACCAAGCAAAAATAATCATAGCATTAATGATATTAAAGGGGGCAGAGGAAACTTGGAGAGGTGATGGATGTGTTTATGGTCCTGATGGTGGTGATGGTTTCATGGGTGTATACTTGTCTTCAAACTCATTGAGAGGTATACATTGAATATATGCAGATTTTTTTTTTTTTTTTTTTTTTTTTTTTTTTTTTGAGACAGAGTCTCGCTCTGTGGCCCAGGCTGGAGTGCAGTGGCCGGATCTCAGCTCACTGCAATCTCCGCCTCCCGGGTTTAAGCCATTCTCCTGCCTCAGCCTCCCGAGTAGCCACCTCGCCCGGCTAGTTTTTTGTATTTTTTAGTAGAGATGGGATTTCACCGTGTTAGCCAGGATGGTCTTGATCTCCTGACCTCGTGATCCGCCCGTCTCGGCCTCCTAGAGTGCTGGGATTACAGGCTTGAGCCACCGCGCCTGGCCATATATGCAACTTTTTACATGTCAATCATACTGCAATAAAGTGGTTGAAAAAATGAAAATAAAAATGAAAAATTCATGGAAAAAATTTTTTCCTAAAGAACTTTCCCATCTTTTGCCTTTATAGATGGTATATTTTTCTTTCTGTAAAAAGCACTTCTGAAGTGTCAAAGAAAACAACACTATACGAGAAAATCTAATAAATTTAAAAAATGTTTTCACTTCTCTCACTTTGCATAATTATTTTTTGTGCTCCAGATTTTATTTATTTTTATTTTTTATATCTTCTTTTTTTAAAAAATAAATTTATGCTTTTTTGTAGATGCAGGGGATACATGTGCAGGTTACATGGTATATTGCACCCAGGTAGTGAGCATAGTACCCAATAGGTAGTTTTACAATCCATGCTGTCCTTCCTCCCTCCTCTACTTGTCTGTAGTGTGTACTGTTCCCATGTTTATGTCCATGTGTGCTCAGTGTTTAGCTCCCACTTAGAAGTGAGAACATGCAGTATTTGGTTTTCTGTTTCTGTGTTAGTTCACTTAGGATTATGGCCTCCAGCTCCATCCATTTTGCTGCAAAGAACATGGTTTCATTCTTTTTCATGGTTGCATAGTATTTCATGTTGTATGTGTACCACATTTTCTTTATCCAACTCACCAATGTTGGGTACCTAGGTTAATTCCATGACTTTACTATTGTGAATAGCATGGTGATAAACAGATAAGTGCATGTGTCTTTTTGATATAGGATCTATTTTTCTCTGGGTGTATACCCAGTAATGGGATTGCTGGCATACATGGTAGCTATGTTTTTAAGTTATTTGAGAAATCTCTAAACAGCTTTCTCCAGTGGCTGAACTAATTTACATTCCTATCAACAGTATAAACATTCCCTTTTCTCTGAAGCCTTGCCACCATCTGTTGTTTTTTTCTGACTTTTTAATAATAGCTATTCTGAGTGGTGTGAGATGGTATCTAACTGTGGTTTTGACTTATATTTCTCTTATGAGTAGTGATGATGAGGATTTTTTTCAGTTTGACACTTGTATGTCTTCTTTTGGGAAGTGTCTGTTCATGTCTTTTGCCCATTTTTTAATGGTTATTTGTTTTTGCCTGTTGATTTGTTTAATTTTTTTTATAGATTCTGGATATGGGACCTTTGTTGCATGCATAAGTTTTGAATATTTTCTCTCATTCTGTAGGTTGTCTGTTTACTCTGTTGATAGTTTCTTTTTTGTGTGTGTGAGGTGGCAGGATTTATTAAAGTGAAAGCGAAAGTAAAACAAAAGCAAAAGTAAAGCTTCCACACCATGGAAGGGGACCCGGAAGGGTTGCTGTTTCTGTCTTGGGTATCTTATGCTTATATCCCCTTATGACTCCTCCCCTTTTCCTTTTTCTGTCCTGTAGGATTAACTTGTTTTCTACTCTGTTGATAGTTTCTTTTGCTGTGCAGAAGCTCTTCGGTTTAACTAGGTACCATTTGTCAATTTTATTTTGTTCTTGCAATTGCCCTTGGGGACTTAGCCAAAAATTCTTTGCCAAGTCTGATATTGAGAAGAGTACTTCCTAGGTTTTCTTCTAGAATATTTATAGTTTGATGTCTTACATTTAAATCTGCAATCCATCTTGAGTTAATTTTTGTATATGGTGAAAGGTAAGAGTCCAGTTTCATTCTTCTGCATGTGAAAGGCAGTCCTTTCTCCATTGCTTGTTTTGTTGGCCTTGTGCAAGATTAGATTGTTGTAGGTGTGTGGCTTTATTTCTCAATTTTCTATTCTGTTCCATTGGTCTATGTGTCTGTTTTTGTACCAGTACCATGCTGCTTTGGTTTCTGTAACCTTATATTATAGTTTCAAGTCAGGTAGTGTGGTGCTTCCAGCTTTGTTCTTTTGGCTTAGGATTGCCTTGCCTAGTCAAGCTCTTTTTTTTATTCCATGTGAATTTTAAAATAGTTTTTTTCAAATTCTGTGAAGAATGATGGTAGTTTGATAGGAATAGCAGTGAATCTGTTAATTGCTTTGGGCAGTTTGGCCATCTTAATGATATTGGTTCTTTTAATCGCTGAGCATGGAATGTTTTTCCACTTATCTGTGTCATTCTGATTTCTTGCAGCAGTGTTTTGTAGTTCTCTTTATTATTATTATTATTTTGAGATGGAGTCTCGCTCTGTGGCCCAGACTGGGGTGCAGTGGCACAATCTCAGCTCACTGCAAACTCCGCCCCTCCAGGTTTAAGCAATTCTCTGCCTCAGCCTCCGGAGTAGCTGGGATTACAGGCACGTGCCACCACGCCTGGCTAATTTTTTGGATTTTTAGTAAAGACGGGGTTTTACCATCTTGGCCAGGCTGGTTTTGAACTCCCAACCTCATGATCCACCCGCCTCGGCCTCCCAAAGTGCTGGGATTACAGGCATGAGCCACCACGTCCGGCCTGTAGTTCTCTTTATAGACATGTTCACCTCCTTGGTTAGCTGTATTATTAGGTATTTCATTTTCTCTGTGACTATTGCAAATGGGATTGTGTTCTTGATTTGACTCTCAGCCTGAACATTATTGTTATATAGAAATGCTACTGATTTTTGTACGTTGATATTGTATTCTGAAGCCTTACTAAAATCATTTATCAGTTCTAGTAGCCTTTTGGCAGAGTCTTTAGGGTTTTCTAGGTATTGAATAATATTGTTGGCAAAGTTTGACTTCTTTTCTTATTTAGAAGGCTTTTATTTCTTTCTTTTGCCTGATTGCTCCGGCGAGGACTTCCAGTACCATATTTAATAGGAGTGGTGAGAGTGGGCACCTTGTCTTGTTCCAGTTCTCAAGGGGAATGTTTCGAGCTTTTGCCTGTTAAATATGATTTTGGCTGTGGGTTTGTCATAGATGGCTTCTATAATTTTGAAGTATGTTCCTTCAATGTTTAGTCTGTTGAGGGTTTTTAATCATGAAGGGGTGTTGGATTTTATCAAGAGATTTTTCTGTGTCTATTGAGATGATCATATGTTTTGCTTTTAATTTTGTTTATGTGGTGAATCACATTTATTTATTTGCACATATATGTTGAATCAACCTTGCCTCTCAAGTATAAAGCCTACTCAATTGTGGTGTATTAACTTTCGATGTGCTGCTGTATTTGGTTTGGTAGTATTTTGTTAATGATTTTTATGTTCATCAGGTGTATTGGCCCGAAGATTTCTTTATTCACTGTGTTTCTGCTAGGTTTTGGTATTAGGCTGATGCTCGCTTCCTGGAATGAGTTAGGGAGCAGCCCCTCCTCCTTGAATTTTTGGAATAGTTTCAATAGTGTTAGTACCAGTTCTTTGTATGTCTGGTAGAATTTGGCTGTGAATTCATCTGGTTCAGGCCTTTTTGTTGGTTGGTAGACTTTTTATTACTGATTCAATTTCAGAGCTCAGTAGTGGTCTATTTAGGGTTTCAATCCCTTGCTGATTCAATCTTGGGAGACTGTGTTTCTAGGAATTTATCCATTTCCTCCAGATTTTTAAAATTTGTGTGCATAAAGTTGTTTATAGTATTTGCTGAGGATCTTTTATATTTCTGTGAGATCAGTTGTAATGTCATCTTTGTCATTTCTGAGTGTACTTATTTGGATCTTTCCTTTCCCTC
>NW_012113808.1:8624596-8634528 GCF_000951035.1 Colobus angolensis palliatus
GGCCTCTTTCTTTTCTTTCCTTCCTTCCTTTCTTCCTTCCTTCCTTCCTTCCTTCCTTCCTTCCTTCCTTCCTTCCTTCCTTCCTCCCTTCCTTGAGACAGGGTCCCCCTATATTGCCCAGACTGGTCTTGAACTTCTGGGCTCAAGGGATCTTCCTGCCACTTCCCAAAGTGTTAGGATTACAGGTGTGTGAGCCACCACACTCGGACCTTTTTTTTACTTTGTTAATCTAGCTAGTGGTCTATCAATCTCATTTATTTTTTCAAAGAACCAATTTTTGGTCTCATTGATCTTTTATATAAATTTTTGCATCTCAACTTCATTGAGTTCTTCTCTAATTTTAGTTGTTTCCTTTCTTCTGCTAGCTTTGTAGCTGGTTTGTTCTTTTTTCCTGTTTCCTTTAGGTGCAAAGTTAGATGGTTAATTTGAGATCTTTCTAACTTCTTGATGAAGGTTTTTAGTGCTATAAAGCAGTGCTTAACACTGCTTTAGCTGCATCCCGGAGATTTTGGTAAGCTGTGTTCCTATTTTTGGTAAGCTGTGTTCCTATTTTCATTAATTTCAGAAACTTTAACAAATTTCTGCCTTCATTTTTCATAACTATTTTTATTTCAGCATATCATTCTCCTTATGTATACACATTTATTTACAGTTGGCCCTTGAACAACGTGAGCGTGAACCGTGTGGGTCCACTTATGCATGGATTTTTTTCAAAGGAATGTGGATCAAAATACAGTATTCATGGGATGCAAATCCTGTGTAAGCAGAGGGCTAATTTTTCATGTATGTTGATATTTCAGCCCTATGGAACTTGAATATACATGGATTTTGGTATACTAGGGTATCCTGGAGCCATGCCCCCATATATATTGAGGAATGACTGTAATTACAATTAATTTGTATATTACTTTGAAATGTGGTACTTTTATTTAATTTTATACTATGCAATCTTCTCCATATATATATATATGGAGAACCGCCTCCCAGGTTCAAGCGATTCTTGTGCCTCAGCCTCCTAAATAGCTGGGATTATAGGTGTGTGCCACCACACCTGGCTAATTTTTGTATTTTTAGTAGAGACGGGGTTTCACCATGTTTTCCAGGCTTATCTCTAACTCCTGACCTCATGTGAGCTGCCCGCCTTGGCCTCCCAGATTGCTGAGATTACAGATGTGAGCCACCACGTCCGACCTCTTCTCCATATTTTAATAGACTTCCTATTATAATTTTAATTTTGGTATGATGTTTCATCTTATTAATGTACCAAAATTTGTTAAATCATTATTAGACTGCTGGACATATTGAATTTTCAGCAAATATTTTTGATGCATATCCAAGACTTCGCAAGGATGAAAATTATGCTGTAATGAGTATCTCTGAGTCTGTATGTGTAAATATAAAAATACACACACACACACACACACACACACACGTCTCCTCCTCCTCGTCTTCCTCTTCTGCCTTCTTTTTCTTCTTTAATTATTTCTTCTGGAGAAGTTCCTTGGAGTGGGATGACTGAGTTGAAAGTTGTGAGCTTCATATTGACTCATGCTATGCATTAACAATTCAAAATGATTGGTCGGTTTAACTTGTTACAAGCAATAAATGAGTGCACTGATTTTGCCATAAACCTACTAGCATTAGGCATTATCATTTTTTAAAATTATACTTTAAGTTCTGGGATACATGTGCAGAACATGCAGATTTGTTACATAGGTATACACGTGCCATGGTGGTTAGCTGCACCCATCAACCCATCATCTACATTAGGTATTTCTCCTAATGCTATTCCTCCCTTAGCCCCCCACCCCACAACAGGCCCCAGTGTGTGATGTTCCTCCCTGTGTCCATGTGTTCTCATTGTTCAACTCCCACTTATGAGTGAGAACATGTGGTGTTTGGTTTTCTGTTCTTGTGTTACTTTGCTGAGAATGATGGTTTCCAGCTTCCTCCATGTCCCTGCAAAGGACATGAGCTCATTCTCTTTTTATGGCTGCATAGTATTCCATGGTGTATATGTGCCCATTTTCTTTATCCAGTCTATCATCGATGGATGTTTGGGTTGGTTCCAAGTCTTTGCTATTGTGAATAGTGCTGCAGTAAACATGTGTGCATGTGTCTTTATAGTAGAATGATTTATAACCCTTTGGGTATATACCCAGTAACGGGATTGCTGGGTCAAATGGTATTTCTAGTTCTAGATGCTTGAGGAATCCCCACACTGTCTTCCACATGGTTGAACTAATTTACACTCCCACCAACAGTGTAAAAGCATTCCTATTTCTCCACATCCTCGCCAGCATCTGTTGTTTCCTGACTTTTTAATGATTGCCATTCTAACTGTCATGAGATGGTATCTCATTGTGGTTTTCATTTGCATTTCTCTAATGACCAGTGATGTGAGCTTTTTTCCATATGTTTGTTGGCTACATAAATGTCTTCTTTTGAGAAGTGTCTGTTCATATCCTTTGCCCACTTTTTGATGGGGTTGTTTGTTTTTTTCTTGTAAATTTCTTTAAGTTCCTTGTAGATTCTGGATATTAGCCCTTTGTCAGATGGATAGATTGCAAAATTTTTCTCCCATTCTGTAGGTTGCCTGTTCATTCTGATGATAGTTTCTTTTGCTGTGTGGAAGCTCTTTAGTTTAATTAGATCCCATTTATCAATTTTGGCTTTTGTTACCATTGCTTTTGGTGTTTGAGTCATGAAGTGTTTGCCCATGCCTATGTTCTGAATGGTATTGCCTGTGTTTTCTTCTAGGGTTTTTATGATTTTAGATCATACATTTAAGTCTTTAATGTGTTTTGAGTTAATTTTTGTATAAGATGTAAGGAAGTGGTCCAGTTTCAGTTTTCTTCATATGGCTAGCCAGTTTTCCCAATACCATTTATTAAATAGGGAATCCTTTCTCCATTGCTTGTTTTTGTCAGGTTTGTCAAAGATCAGATGGTTGTAGATGTGTGGCATTAGTTCTGAGAGCTCTGTTCTGTTCCATTGGTCTATGTATCTGTTTTGGTACCAGTACCATGCTGTTTTGGTTACTGTAGCCTTATAGTATAGTTTGAAGTCAGGTAGTGTGATGCTTCCAGCTTTGTTCTTTTTGCTTAGGATTGTCTTGGCTTTATGGGCTCTTTTTTGGATCCATATGAAATCTAAACTAGCTTTTTTTCTAATTCTGTGAAGAAAGTCAATGGTAGCTTGATGGGGATAGCATTGAATCTATAAATTACTTTGGGCAATATGGCCGGCATTATCATTTTAAAAACCATTTTCCCAAATGCATCATTTTGTTCCCTGTAAAACCTTAAAATGGTTGGGAGAAAGCAGGGTTTACTGCCCTTAAGCAGTCTGTTGTCAGGTAATGCTTACATAATGGCAGTGGAGTGTTAATTAGGTAACTATACTGTGTTTTATTTTCTTCATTGTAGTGTGCATCATGTTTTCTCCTTTAACTTGAGGGGAAATGTTCAACTGTTGATTCAGACTCGTACCATCCCATTGCTCTACCACCTCTACCAAGTTCCTTTAAGACAGACCATAGAAATGGAATGGTGGGCTGGTGGTTGATTTATGGGTGGTGTCATGAAGTCACACAATGACTCAAAACAGACCACACACCAGTTCAGGGAGAAGCTGGATCTGGCCTCCGGTATGAGCTTTCTCCTGCTCTGGAATCCAGGGTATCACTGGCAGAAGGAGTTTTGCAAGAAATGGAAAGGACATTAGATTTGATTTCTAGGAAAAAGCATAATTGGAAAAGGTGCCAGAAAGAAAGGCTTGTAAAAACTGCTGAGCATAATAGAAAAGGCTTTTGAAATTTTGTTTTTATCCAGAAGTCTTCATTACATGAAGAAGTTGATTCACGATAAAAAAATCTTCTCCTGTGATTCTCATATTACATTTATTCATGCTTATTTATTTCCCAATGTGTTCCAAAAAGGGATTGCTGCAAGTCTGCTTTTCTATAGAAGGGAGAAGGGAGAATTAAAAAAGAGGCAGGCCACTCTCAACCCAGGCAAGGCAGTGGTGAGCTCTGCTGAAGAAATGTGCCAATATGACTTCAGAGTTTTGCAGATAACAGCTGAGAAATGACAGAGAGCGACAGGCAGATAAGCAAGTTATGACACAGATAACATTCAAATGACCATTTCTTAAAGAAATTATGCGTATTTGCAATAGACGCAGGGATAAATTCCTACAGGAAGAACATATAAGAAATTAACATCATTATGCTTTTTAAAACAGAGCAACTAATTTGTAAGCTCAGGGACATCTGTGGATACAATGTATTGTCATTTCTGCCTGACATTCAGGAACGTGTGTTCTGGCTATTTTGTTGGAGAAGAGTGTATAATATATGACTGGTTGCTATTGTTGTCAGATGTACCCAGACTTGTTGAAACAAACAACACCCATTCTCAGCCTGTGGGATGGTCTCTGATTGAGGCAGAGGACTCTGTCCTGGGCCTTGACTTTGTCCTGTTCAAGAAGTTTATCCTTGACTCATATGAAGAAAGAATATAGAATGAGGACTGTTCATGGGAAAAGATCTGGGAGCCAAAAGATACAGCAGCTACAGAGACAATGAGAGTTCAGAGGCAGGCGAGGTCTAGATTGAGTGTAAAGAACTCGCCTGTGTGCTGTTGGGTCTGAGTCTGCAGTCGGTGGCAGACCTACCATTTAAGGAAGACATTGAGAGTCAGGGCTGTGGTCAAAGCAGGCCTTCAGGGTGGTTACAACACTGGAAAGTGAACATTGCACAAAATTATGGGGTGATTTACAGAAGCGTAGAGAAGAGAGAGTTTTCTTCAGATCTTGGAAGATATTTTATGTAGAAATGTGATTGACTAGTTCTGAGTGGCACCAAAGGCCAGAAATAGTTCTCCAAACCCACTCTTCTTCACTCTTCACTCTCTCGGTTTATAGCAACTCCATTCTAACAGGCCTTCCTCTGAGCATCCTACAAAAAGATCAGCTCATCACTCTTTTTTTTCTCCTTACCCATCTCTCTACTGTGTTTTTCTTCACAGCACATGTTAGCACTAAATAACTCTGTGTACTTATTTTTAGGCAGCTTTTGAGAAGCAATATAAGTTGGTATATGATGCTAGGCTGTGGAGTCTGACTGCCTGGGTTCAAATCCTAGTCCTATTTCTTTTCTGTAACTTTAGGTACGTGTGTTAACCTCTTTGAACTCTATTTCCTCCTCTATGAAACAGGGGATAAGAAAATAATTGTATCTACTCTATAGGGTAGTGCAAGCACTGAATAAATTAGTTCTTGCAAAGGACGTAGAAGAATTCCTCCCTAAGTACTCAGTAACCATAACTCAGGTGTTGATGGAGGGACTGGTGGGTCTTTGATTGGGAGTAAGGTACAGTTTATCTCTGCTTTGATTGGGATGTTGGACTGTCAAGATGCTCTGTAGCTTCTGAAGAGGGAAATGATCTTATAAAGTAACAAAGGTCATCACTGGGTAAGAAGTGCAACTGAGGAACTATTGAGTCCGCTGACCTTATAAGGTGTCAGGTCAAACTCTTCTGGGTGTAAATAACAGAAGTAGAACCTGGGGCTTGCAACTCCCTGGGAAGCTGAACAACCAGGCATGACAAGCATGCAGGAATTGTTACAATAGGTAGCTAGTCAGGCATGAGCAGGACAGGAGGCGGATCTGCCTAATAATATGGGGTGATGGTCAGGTGGTTTTCAACTACCTCTCTAAAATAATAATTTGTCATAGCCAGTGCCAGGGAAAGGCAGTCTCCCTACAGATAGAAAAAACCTGAAACTGGTGATTAGTAGCTTCCTGATAAAATTTCAGGAGTTGGGCAAGTGAGCTCAAGCGTGTGCATTAGGAGGCAAAATGGTGGAGTTTAACTGGTATATGACCTTCTGCGGGCATTGCACTGGAATGGGAAGAATGCCTCAAGTGAACATGTGTAAAGACACTGAATGCTCCCCTCTCAAGCACTAGCGGGCCATTACACATGCAGAAAACCCACCCCAAAGGAAGAAGCAGGGAGAAGGGATGCAAAACCCCTGAAGTATGCCAACATAGAAAACTCCAAGCCAAAACGTCAAATCCCACACTTGTCCTCCAAGACATCCGCTTAGCCCTCTTCCAAGTTTACTTTACTTTACTTTACTTTCTTTGCATTCCTGCTCTAAAGCTTTTTAATAAACTCTCACTCATACTCTAAAATTTGTCTCAGTTTTTTCTTCTGCCTTATGTCCCTCAGTCAAATTTTTTCTTCGGAAGCGGCAAGAATTGAGTTTGCTTCAGACTTGTATGCATTCGCTGCTGGTAACTCTCATACCCATCACCGAAAACAGAACCAGGTTGGCTCCTGTGGGTCATGAGGCAGGAAGCCAAGGTGCTTTTTTCATAACTCATAGCTTCACTGGACGACTACTCTCTAAGTCACTAGGTTGACTTATGGCTGAAAGAAATCTGTATCTGGCACCATCTGGTGTTTGAAGGAAAGGAAGTGCTGCTGTCAGCATTTGTTCCAAAACTTCACCTTATCATGACACTAAGAAAACCCCAAGCTGGCAATGACATCCAAAGGAGTAGAAACAGTTTTCTAAATGGGACTGGTATCTCTACTGGTATCTCTGGGTGAGAGAGTTCAATTGGCTCCTGTAGTATATAGGAGGCAAACTCTCTCCTACCAAGATTCACAAAAATAGGAAATTCTTCCAAATATAATGTGGATTTCTGTTATGGTTTGAATGTGTCTCTTTCAAAATTCAAGTGGTGCCAATGTGACAGTATTAGGTGATGGGAGCCTTTCAGAGGTGATTAGGCCATCAGGGCTCCTCTGTCATTAATGGGATCAAGGCACTTATTAAAGACGCTTCTGCCAGCATTCAGTTGGCTTGCTAGCCTGCTCTTTGACTCTCTCTTGGCCTCCCACCTTCTGCCATGTGAGGTTGCAGCAAGAAGGTCCTCACCAGACCAAATACCAGTATTTTGATCTTGGACTTTCCAGTCTCCAGAACTGCGAGAAAATAAATTTCTGTTCTTTATAAATTGCCAAGTCTCAGGTATTTAGTTTTAGCAGCACAAGTGGACTAAGACAGTTAGTTGCTGACCAGCTGGACA
Source organism: Colobus angolensis palliatus (assembly GCF_000951035.1). Lineage (NCBI taxonomy): Eukaryota > Metazoa > Chordata > Mammalia > Primates > Cercopithecidae > Colobus > Colobus angolensis. The sequence continues at coordinate 8,631,702 of NW_012113808.1, forward strand.
GTGTGGCAGAAGTCCCCTGTATACTGCCCCACTTCCCCACCACATGAATGCTCATAGTGAGCTCCATGTGTTGGGAGGACAGACTTGCCCTGCAGATCTGACTCATACTGTGGATTTGCACTCAGTCCCCATTCAGCAGCTTCTCTTTTTGCTAGTTCTTCATCTCCCGGTTATGCTGGTTGGTGATATGTAATGTGTCACTTTGCTGGCACGAGATTATTTAGTCTTCATGGAAGCCTTAATAATCTTGTGACACCAATAACTGTCCTATAATAGTAAGAAAAATAATTGCTGCCATGTTAAAAAATGTATCAGATACCAAGCATGGTACCTGGGTATTTACATGTGATATTTCTTTTAATCTTCATTTTCTTGAGGAAGATACAATTTTTTCCACTTTATAAGTGAGGAAACAGAGGTCAGTAATCATTAGGTAACTTTCCCAAGGTCCCAGAGCAAGGAAGAGTAGGAGCTTGGATTTCTAAGACTTTCTCTGACTCCAGAGCCTGAGCTCTAAACACTGTACTATATTCTCCCATCATGCAGGTGGGAAGAAAAAAGGTGAATTACACCTTTACCTTCGTAAAATGCCAATAGTATATTCCTTAGGCTAGAGCTTGCTCTTCTCTAACTCACTGTAATGTTTACTTTCGAAGTAGAGAAACTCTGTAAGCATAAGACCAATGTAATCTTGCCTCCAGTGTGGTCACAGAGATATGCTCAAACCACACCATGCAGACATAAGCCACCCAGTCAAGGTGGACTGTGAGAGGCGCAGGTGGCAGTGTCCGCTCTAATATCTCGTCCTGGCCTCAGTCTTTCTTTCCCTACCTAGAAGAACATGCAATGCATTGTCTCCTCCCTTTCCCCTGTCTTGCTTGTCTTGGTTTTGCTCTTTTCCTCCCTTTCCTTCTCCTTCTCCTCTTCTCTCTTTTCTTCCCTTTTTTCTTCTCTCTCTCTCTTACTTTCCTTTCTAGCTTAACAATATTTCCCACCTTATCCCCTGGAATTTTGGCCAGGTACTTTAGAAGAATCTCCCTCCTTTACTTACTTCCTTTTCTTTTTTCCTCCTTTATCTCTTTTATTTTGTTTAGTTCATTTGTAGACCAATTTGTTTTTTATTATCATTGATAAATGCATGAATTTTGCCACCAAAACATCAGTGGAAATGAAAGTTCTATACCTGAGGGTGAAATTAGGCAACTGGTATAGTTAGGATCAAAAGTCCTGCAAGTCATTTTAGAAAATCCAGGTCCGGCATGGTGGCTCACGCCTGTAATCCCAGCTCTTTGGGAGGCTGAAGTGGGTAGATCATTTGAGGTCAGGAGTTCGAGACCAGCCTGGCCAACATGGTGAAACTCAAAAAAAAAAAAACAAAACAAAACAAAAAAAACAACCAAACATTAGCTGGGTGTGGTGGTGGGTGCCTGTAATCCTAGCTATTTGGGAGGCTGAGGCAGGAGAATCATTTGAACCTGGGAGATGGAGAATGCAGTGAGCCGAGATCGTGCCAGTGCACTCCAGCCTGGGTGACAGCGTGAGACTGTCTCAAAAAAAAAAAAAAAAAGAAAATCCACACAAGTCTTTAGATACATCTGAATACACTTTTAATGAAACCTGCTTTTTTCTCAAGTACTGAAATTTAATGAGTAAAAACATTCAGTGATGGGCAGTGGGCTAAGACTGGGAAAGCAGAAAAATAAGAAAAAAATTGTACTCTCAAAGAACTCCCAATCTAGTTTTACCCATTATTTAAAATCATCTTTGACATTCATTCCCAGTGTCAGAGTCATTTTTTTCTCCCTACTAGGTGACTTTTCTTTCAACTACATTTTGGATGGGAATTTTTGCAGGTGGTTTTGGAACCCAGCCATCTTTTATACAAACAGTTCTATGGGAAAATGCATTTTTAAGTTCACAGAAACGGACTTCGACACAAATGGAACACAATCCCTTTGTTCATAAGGGCTGCTCTGTGAGCTTCATTGGATGACTACTCTCTAAGTCACTAGGTTGACTTATGGCTGAAAGAAATCTGTATCTGGCACCATCTGGTGTTTGAAAGAAAGGAAGTGCTGCTGTCAGCATTTGTTCCAACACTTCACCTTATCATGACAGTAAGAAAACCCCAAGCTGGAAATGACATCCAAAGGGGTAGAAGCCGTTTTCTAAATGGGACTGGTATCTCTACCCGCCATTCAGTTTGATCTTTGGGTTTTAGCTTTATGTCTGTCCTCCTGTTACAGCCCTTCCCTGCCACCTTTCCTGGCTCCTGCCTCTCTCTGGAACACTTTCCTCTACCACATGAGTGGGTCACTTTTATCCACAGAAATCATGTGATGGTCTGGAAATGCTGTAGCTATGGAGTGGCTGGCAGGGGAAGGGAGAGGAGGGCCCCTGAGAATCTTGGTTGTCCACTGACAGCAATTGGAGCAGGGTGAAATAGATAAGGGCCGTGACAGGGCTGTGTCAGCTGTGGCTAGCACTGTTAGGGTGGTGATGATGATGATGATGCCAGAGGGAAAGCTTGGGCAGGGAAAGAATGGAGGGAAGGAAAGAGGGGAGTGTCAGATTCTTCTGTTACTGGAAGGCTCGTGAAAGAAATAGCAGTACTGGGTATTTCATAATACATGCCACTGGGTGAGAAAATGAGTTTCCTGACATTATTATTTTAAAAATGGCAGTTTTAGGTCTAACATTTAAGTCTCTAATCCATCTTGAATTAATTTTCATATAAGGAGTAAGGAAAGGATCCAGTTTCAGCTTTCTACTTATGGCTAGCCAACTTTCCCAGCACCATTTATTAAATAGGGAATCCTTTCCCCAT
>NW_012113808.1:8638928-8639479 GCF_000951035.1 Colobus angolensis palliatus
TTCTATCCATGAGCATGGTATGTTCTTCCATTTGTTTGTGTCCTCTTTTATTTCACTGAGCAGTGGTTTGTAATTCTCATTGAAGAGGTCCTTTACATCCCTTGTAAGTTGGATTCCTAGGTATTTTATTCTCTTTGAAGCTATTGTGAATGGGAGTCCGTTCATGATTTGGCTCTCTGTTTGTTCTACTAGTGTATAAGAATGCTTGTGATTTTTGCACACTAATTTTGTATCCTGAGATTTGCTGAAGTTGCTTATCAGCTTAAGGAGATTTTGGGCGGAGACAATGGGGTTTTCTAAATATACAATCATGTTATCTGCAAACAGGGACAATTTTGCTTCTTCTTTCCTAACTGAATACCCCTTATTTCTTTCTCTTGCCTGATTGCCCCAGCCAGAACTTCCAACACTATGATGAATAGGAGTGGTGAGAGAGGGCATCCCTGTCTTGTGCCAGAAAAACCCTAGAAGAAAACCTAGGTAATATCATTCAGGATATAGGCATGGGCAAGGACTTCATGTCTAAAACACCAAAAGCAATGGCAACAAAA
>NW_012113808.1:8640292-8657404 GCF_000951035.1 Colobus angolensis palliatus
CTAATGTAAATGATGACTTAATGGGTACAGCACACCAACATGACACATGTGTACATATGTAACAAACCTGCACGTTGTGCACATATACCCTAGAACTTAAAGTATAATAATAATAAAAAAAGACAGTGAGGAGAGTCTACTTAAGTAAAATTAGTCATGAAAAGTACAGGGTCCACAAATCTGGAGGTGGATTTAAATCAGGCAGAAGGCCCAAAAAAGGAGGGGGCAGTTTGACAGGTTATTCTCTTTACATTTCCTCCAAGCTTTGATTTTTTTTCGGATCATCAGTGCTGTGACCATAGACTTATGGGGATGAAGGTGGGAGGCGGTAAGCAGAGGAGAGCTCAGAATGTGTAGATATCTTAGGTGAAAGAGCTTCTGGTGTACAAGGGAGGTGACTGCATAGTTACTTATGAGACCATCGGCAAACTCGGAGGCATCTTGTTATTTGAAAACTGTCTTCATGAAAACCAGGGCTCCCTAAATATTACGGCATATAGCAATGTTTTCTGAACACTTATGAATGTTCAGAAGATGTATAATTCAGTCAGAGAGTTACTTGTTTAGCCAACCTGTGTTTACTCAATACAATTCTCTGGCTAACAGAATAGGAGGCAGGGGGTGAGAGAAAGGTGTAAAAATAAAGATAGGGCCCCTTTCTTGAGAAGCACATATCCCTTATGAGAAGAAGATACTAATACGCAGGGATCAATGAAGGCAAGATCGGAGGCAATACATAAGGCAGTATGGTACCATGTATATAACCTGTAAATGGAGACCAACAGGGAAGGCCAAAGCCCCCTGGGTGGGCTGTCTGGGGAAAGTGGCATGAAGGAGTTGGGATTTGGGTTGGATCTTGAAAAAGGGGAGGATGTCAGATGGGCAGAGAGGAGAGAAGACACTGTGGGTAGAAGAATAACCAGCTGATGGGGGAACAGGGAATAGACGTGGTGAATTGGCGCAAAGGGAAAGATTTCAACTGTGTGGAAGTTGGGAGTTGAGGACAGGCCAAAGTGAGAGTACACAATCCTATTAGCCAGTGTCATATTGATGTTTGACTTTTTTTTTTTTTTGAGACAGGGTGTTGCTCTGTCACCCAGGCTAGAATGTGGTGGCATGACCATTGTTCACTGCAACATTGACCTCCTGGGCTTAAGTGATCCTCCCACCTCAGCCTCCTGAGTAGCTGGGACCACAGGCGCATGACACCATGCCTGGGTAATTAAAAAATTTTTGTGGAGAAGGGGTCCCACGACTTTGCTCAGGCTATTTTTGAACTCCTGGACTCAAGCGATGCTCCCACTTTGACCTCCCCAGGTGCTGAGCTTATAGGAGTGAGCCACTGCTTCCTACTGATTCTTGATTCCACAGGTGATGGGGAGCCACTGCAGATTTTGGAAAGGAGGAATGACATTACTTGAATCATAGACACACTTCATTAGAGTTGGAAGAATCCTTAGAGAGCATAAAAGTCAAATCGTTCATTGTATATGTGAGGAAACTGAGGCCCAGAGAGCAAAGATGATTTGTTCAATGCTGTCCAGCTAGTTAGTGGCAAGGCCAGGTCTCCGACAGCACCCAGCAGTCCAGAGGCCCTTCCCTAATGTTCCAGGTCCTGTGCTCTTTGGCATATTTCAGTCTTGAGGAGAGAGTCCAGGTCTGCTTGTGGTTGCTGTCTTCTGCTGACCTAGACTCTGCCTCTGCCTCTTCCCTTCCACAGTCCCTGTTTTCTATCTAAGATTTGGACATCCTTGTGAGAGAAGCAGTTAGTTGAACTGCTTCTTGTAGTTAGTAAAAGACTTTTTACCATTTTGACCTAGGGCCTTTGGCTTTCGCTAAAAGTGGGGACCTCAGCATCCCAGATTTTCCTTCTGCCAGGTGTCATATTTGATCCTCTCATGTGGATGCATTAGTCAGGTGGTTACTCCTTGCCTCAAGGTACTTACCTTATTTTATTGAAGACACTGCATTTGTGAGCTCTTGTTCCCTGTCCTAGAAAAATTCAGTCTACACTGTATTTGCCATAAACTCCACAATTCACACCAAAATATCTGTACTTAGAGCCCATTTGCATATATACATGAAGGGTTCTTAAAATCAGTTTGTGGGCACAGAGCCCCAGCAGTAAATGAAGTTGCTAGGGCTGTTCTTACCATCTCCTGGCCAATAGCACAACTCTTCCTGATTCTGCTCTGACCTCTTAGTTTAGAAGGAAGATTTAGAAGTGAGGGGCTGAGAAGGTTGGCCTTGCTTAATGCTCTGATTTGTAAGTGAATAGCTCAGAACAGTTCAGCCTTAAACGTGGGAATTTAGCAGCAGCTATCCTGACAATGTCCATTTGTGGGGTTTGCAAAATAAAACAGCTATATGTAATCATTTCTACTACTTCCATCTAGAACTCCTTTCTAGTTTGTCAGTTTTAAAAAACATTCATATGTTAAAACCACCAAAACACATAGCTTAGATAGGATGGAAGTTAATTTCTCTCTACCTTAACAGTGCAGAGATAGTCACCTGGTCCAGGCCAGGCAAGTGACTGGCTCCATGATGGCATCAGGCACCCAGGTTTCTACTGTCTTGCCATGTGGCCACAGTTAGCAACAAGGGAGGCTGCAAATTTAGTTTTTACTTGGGCAGCCAAAACTCTGAGGGAGATTCTTTTAGTAAAAAGGAGTAGGGGGAGAATGGCCACTGGGAGACAACAAGCAAACTCAACCAGGCCTCTGTGTTGGCTTCCTTTCCTCCTGCTGCACATGAGCCTTCTCTGTGCCATTTGGGGCCATAACAGCTGACAGCTCCAGACCTGCATCTTCCTGGCTAGGGGGTCCTGAATAAAGGGTTTCCTCCAGTCCAGTTCTAAGTCAGAAACTCCCAAAGTTCTCAGTGGTTTGTTGTGAGTCCCATGCCCTCTTGGATCAGTCACTGTGGCCATGCGTGTTTGGCCACGTGATTAATCCAATCTGGGTCATGACCTTTTCTCCTCCAAAACAAGGTGCTAGGAAGACAAAAACAATAGCTAGTACAAACAAATGGAGTTTATGATTATGTGCTGATGTATTTGAAGATGTTGACAGTTGTGAGTGTGTATCCTCGGAAAGGCCAGCTGGACTCTGTCTCCATGGTGGCTCTCACCCCAGGGACCAAGGAACAGTCTGTCACCACACAATTACTTTTATAATCCTAGGGAAGATAGTCTCCTTGTCCTCAGAATAATTCCTGAAGAACAACTAGATGGGAAGGACCTTGATTGAGACTGTTTCCAGTGGGCTTGGGGCAGAGGGAATTTAATGGCTTACATAGCTGAAAAGTCAGGGCTAGATTGGGCTTCTGGCTGCATCCCAGAACTCCAAACAGGGATCTGTCTCTTCGGCTCTCAGCTCTGCTTTCCTTTGAGTTGGCTTTATTCTCAGGCTTCACGGTGTGGCCCCACAGCACCAGTTACTGGTAAAAAGAGCTCCCATTTGCTGACAGAACTGCTGGATTTAGTTCTCATTGGTCCAGATGAGAAAGGTACCCAGCCTCAAGTCATCATTGTGGCCAGGAAGATGGAATACCCTGAGTGGACAGGCCTGGCATGTATCCACAGAAACTGAGAGTTGGTGCTGATGATGTGGTGGCAGATGATATTACCTGAAGAAGGGACGAATGGGTGCTGGGCAGGAAAAAGCATCAGCTGTCCAGTTTAGGCCTTTCCTCTTTCCCTGGCGTCTTCACTTTCCTCCCTATCCCTGCTGTCCCTTACCCGCTGCCCAATCTCTCAGCACTCCTGGTCTTTGGAAGTGCCTTCTAAGGATGTTCCTGGCGGGGGTACCTGAGCCTGGATTAAAGGGCAGGGGGAGGATGTCGCCTAGCCAAAGTGGGTGTTCAATAAAAAACCATTTGGAGATGGTTAAAAAAAAAAAAGATATGTTAGAATGACCACTCCGGCCACAGTAAGGGAAGACCTGGGCCAGGTAAGGAAAATGAGCTGTGAAGAGCTGCCCTTGAAAAGGGTGGGACTGTAAGAAGATAGTCATCATCTTCAGTAAGCCGGAAGACGCTGCCGTCCCTGATTCTGGAAATGGCAGTTGCTTCCTTCACAGTGCGGACAGGAGAGCCTCATGCACACTGAGGCTTTTGAGCTGCTGGAATAGATGCACGTTTGTGGGTGTTTAAGAGAAAGAAACAGAGCTGACTGAGGAAATGGAGGAGGGATGATGACAATCATATTATGTATCACTGAGCCAAGTGCCTCCCCAGGGTTACAGTGGAAAGCACTGGAAAAAGTCAGGTGGACAGAAAGCAGGAGGGTGTGGGGCAGAGGAGGAAGGCGCAGCACCAATCTACACACCCTTGATGGCAGAGAACTCCATCAGTATGCCCCAAGCAGGAGGGGATATCGGGCATCGTTCGCCTTAAGGCAGAATAGGGAAGAGAGGCAATATCTTGGGTAGACATTAGGAAATACCCCCAGCAGCAAGGGGATGTGGGGACATGATGACCCCTGAGTGTCCAGTCAGCTCCTCTGTTAGGTGTGAGTCAGACTCAAAGAGGAGCTTCCTAAGCTCAGCTCTGGATTCTGGCCACACAGATGGGGTCTGGCCCCTCACTTATGGCTCTGCTCCTGGGGCAGAGCCTCTAGGGAGAATAATGCAGAGAGGCAGTGGGCTGGGAGAAGGCAGGAACTCTGCAACCGGGGCTGACGTGCCAGTGTTCAGCTTTGCCTTTTCAGCTGTAAGGCCTATCTGTTGCTGAGGGGTGGGAAGATAAAGGAAAACTGGACACTGGGCCTGACCCAGGGAGGTCCTGTTCTTCACCCTTCACAGCCTAAATTACTAACACCTAACACAGGGCTTAGCCTGCAATTCATGCTCAGAATGCCTGCAGTGCACATCAGGAAGTCCTGCAAAATCAGATTTATAGCTGCAAATACTGACAGCATGAGCGACCGACAGATAGGAGAGGTCAAAAGTGTATGTAGAGTTTTGCATTTTGCAAACCCAGACTGGGGAAGAGTTGAGCGGGCATCAGTCCTGCTCTGGAGTGGGACAGTAGCTCCTGAGACAGGACACTTCCTTTATTATAAGGAAGACTCTGAGACACTCCTCTTTTGGAAGCAGAGAGAAGTGACTTGCTTATTGGGTTAAAAGCTCATCTTGTAAGAAAAGCCAGGTTGGCTGTAGAGTTTCCATGGGGAGGATGCTGCAGCCTGCCTCCCTCCGGCTGCAGGCTGACTCATTCCCTCCTAGACAGACAGATTGTGTCCTGCGTGGGAGTCGCGATGCAGAGCCCAAAGCTGTTCCCTGAGAGTTACAGGAATTACAACCTGCTGAAGGGAATAATTGTTTAAATATGTTCTTTTTTAGTATATGTGCTGCTGAAGGGAGCGCTAAATATGTTCTTTTAATGAGATTTTATTGTTATTATTATTTTATTAGTGGAGTCCTAAGAGGAAACGGTGAGAACCGGTGTCTTCAGAAAACCATTTGCTTTTCTCTTTGGGGGTGTTTGGTCAATTGACTCTGAATTCTAAACCCTCCAGTCAGGTCAGGCCTGACTTTTAGTGCCCCTGTGTTTGCAGAAAATCCTGGGCTAAAATCCCTCAATAAGGCTGCTGCCTTGGGAACAGAGTCTCTGGGTGATCTCCCCTGGCACATGGCACCACCTAGGGCTCTAATGCATAGCCAGGACCTGAAGAAGCATTACTGGTTCATTATGGTTAGGACCTGTCAGAAGAGAGCTGACATCTGTCAAGGCCTCCAGGGCAAAGAAAAGAGCACATATCATGTATGTTATTTTTCCATGTGCCCAGGCAGAAAGCTCACCTCCCCAGGAGGAAGCTGGGCTGGCAGAGGTCCTCATTGCTTGTGTGTGGCACCCCCTAACGTCAGATGATTGCTTTTGGTTCTGTTCTGTTCTAGATGTGGCAAGAGCTAAATTTTCAACCATTCCTAGTTTTCAAAGCTTGGACACTGTGCCTGGTGGCTGCTGATAATGCAGGAGATGTCCAGGTCGATTTTTACTTAGTGAATATGAACAAGAGAGGGCCCCGAACAGCAAGATCTCCACTGGGGGTCATCAGCAGGTAGGCCACACACAGTGCCCTGCTGGCTTGTTAATCCAGCCCAACTTAACATCTGCTGAGTGCCTGCTGAAGGGCTGGGGTGGGAAGGTGAAAGGCAGGTCTGCCTCCAGTTGCTCGCGGATAGCAAATTCTTCTTCGATAAAAGTGCTGAGAACTCAGCTTTATCATATATAAAATGGAGGTAATAGAAACCTATTGGTGTTCTTGCGAGAATTTAAAGGTACAATGCATGTAAAGTATGTTATAGATATCTAGCCCATAGTAGGTGCACAGTATCTGTTGAAGGGATGAATGAGTGAAAGTGAATCAAAGGAACAAATATGAATCAAGCATGCATATTGTGCTGATAGGTAGTAAGTCTGAGCTAGTATTTTAAGCCACTTCCAGGTGGAGGAAGGTGCAGATTAATTTGGGAGGGACTGACCTATTACCCAAGTCAGGGAGTGTGAAGGCGGAGAGCTGACGACCGGAAATGGGTCCCAGAGTGTGTGCTGGGTTGAGTTGGAGACACAGAGCCAAAGTGTTATCAGACCAAGGGGGCTTTGGGAGACTCTTGGGAACCAGGGCCTAGCATTAGTGGTGATCAGAAAGGCAGGGCCAGATCAAGGGTGTGCAGACAGAATGGGCAAATGAACAGTAAATTTGGAGGCCTGGGGCCCTCTCTGCTGCTGGAGAAGTGTTTGCATGGGTGGGCCTTATCTTTGAAAGGAGGTAGAGAAAGGAAGCTCCTTCCATGAGGCACTTACATTCGTTTCTATCTCCCTGGCCTGAGCACAGAGAAGTATTACGTTAATATATATTGGTTTAAAGTTTGTTTCCCTTTCCACTGCTTCTACCAGTTTACAGCTTAGCCTAAGAGATAAGGGTGTGGACTGTGAGCCAGGTTCGTCTGTCTACCTCTGCTCTGCCTCTTACTAGGTGTGCAGTCTTACTAGGCAACCTCCTTCTGTCTCAGTTTTCTCATTTGTTAAATGTGAATAATACCTCATAGGGCTGTTACAAGGATTGGATGAGTTACCGTAAGTCAAATGCTGAGAATAGTCACTCACGCATTGTAAATTCTCCAGCAACTCTCAGGCATTATCGTTACCTTCGCCACTGAAACAAAGATCCATAGAACTCTGGCAGGTAACCAAGCAAGAGAGTCTTGATTGGGAGGAAGGACCTTCGGATCTCATCCTGCGATGTTGTATCCTAATGCCTAGAGCCTGGCACACAGTAGGTGCTCAACAAATATTTGTTATTGTTGAATTGTATAGAGTGGGGTTGCCGGTGCAGGGTAGGGAAGGAAGGACAGGACCCAGGGTTCTTTAGGCAATTGCCTGACTTTGGGAAAACGGGACAGAAAACTGGTGAGGGTCTCTGGACTTGTGACCCAGGCACAGCTGGGATTCTGGGGCCACAGACTTGGGGAGTGATCAGTGTGGGAAGCAGGAGAGGCAAGGGAGAGGGAAGAGTGAGAATGACTTTGACTGTGGCCAGCTCCATTCTTGGATAGGCAGAAATCCGGTTTTGAGTCTGTAATCAGCTCTTTAACTTGCATAGGATAGGAGTGTTGGGTCAATATTTCTGGCTATCAGGAGTCTTTTATGTAAAACGGAAATGATAATACCAAAAATAGGTCCTGCTTTTCTAAGTCTTATGTTTGTTAATAAGTATCAAATGAGGCTATACTGTGAAAGTGCTTAATCAACTGTAAATTACTGTGGAAATATTATGACTAGTATAATTTTCTATCTCATTGAAACCTTGATTCCTTAGCATGTCTTCAACTTTTTCGTCTCTGGGATATTTGCATTTTCAGAGAGACTCTAGAAAAAAAGCCTTAATTATGTCAAAGGAATGAATGGTGAAGACTGAAATATCAGAAAGATGCTTCTGTGCAAGAGAACTTTCTAATCCTGCACACGGGGACTGTGATTGCTGGGATAGAAGAGCCAGGGAAGAAGGTTTAATAAAAGGGTGGCTGCAAAATGCTTCTAATTTCCATTACTGCTAACCTCCACAATTCTGTTCTTCCTTCTTTTTAAATCTCACTAAATTGTAAAGTGTCACAGAGGGTCAGGATGGGAACTCTGTCCATGAGGCTAAGGTGAGGGCAAGAATTGGCCTTGGGGGGCTTCTGTCCCCAGAGAGTACAATGCCTGTTGCTTTTAAATAACTCTCATAAATAAATTGAAAATATCATGTTGCGATAATATTGAATCCACTTGTACACATGCAAAAATACCTCCACTGAACCCTCTGGGAAATCTTTCCCTTCAATTTCTTTCCTTGGGCATGTAAACCTCTTTTTTCAATATTGATCAGTCTACATACAGCAAATCATGTATAGCAGGAAGCAACCCCTTCTTTTTTGAAAGAGGGACTGTCATCCTCTTTTCATTTGCAAGATGATTGGGAGAGACAAATTTTGATGGTTATTTACAGTTTAGTGAGGAATGAGTGGAACAAACTAAGGAAGGTTTTAGTTAGGGAAGTACCACAGTTCTGAAGAGAAATCACCACCTAGTTGTATTTAAGCAGCTGTCAGACTTGAAGGTTAAAAGAGTCAGCTGGGTGCAGTGGCTCATGCCTGTAATCCCAGCATTTTGGAGGCCAAGGTCGGAGGATCGCTTGAGCCCAGGAGTTCAAGACCAACCTGGGCAACATAGCAATACCCCATCTTAAAAAAAAAAAAAGTTAAAAGAGTAAGTGAATTTCAAGTGCTTCCTGGCAGGTGAGGTACCCACTGTTTATCCTCACACAGAAATGTTTTCCACCCTCCTTTTCATCGACTATCAGAGCTACTTGACCAGAAGAATTGCACTTATGCACAGTTTTCCTCTCAGCTCTCTTTCTCGTGGATGTTGATTAGTTAATGCATCAATTTGCTTAAAAGTATTAACTGAGTAGCGTTTGATTTTATAGTATGGCTTTTTTTTTTTTTTTTTTTTTTTGATGGAGTCTCGTTCTGTTGCCCAGGTTGGACTGCAGTGATGCGATGCTGGCTCACTGCAAGCTCCGCCTCCCGGGTTCACGCCATTCTCCTGCCTCAGCCTCCCAAGTAGCTGGGACTACAGGCGCCAGCCACCATGCCCGGCTAATTTTTTGTATTTTTTAGTAGAGACGGGGTTTCACAGTGTTAGCCAGGATGGTCTCGGTCTCCCGATCTCGTGATCCATCGCCTCGGCCTCCCAAAGTGCTGTGATGACAGGCATGAGCCACCGCGCCTAGCCTATAGTATGGCTTTTAATAGTAGCAAAGTGTGTGGGTTCTGCTAAAAATGTACCCCCTAATGCAAAGTCTCTTTCCTCTTTGCACTCAATTTTAAGGAATTCCATTCAAACATTGGTAAGAGAATAAATTACTGTGAAGATGCAACGATGAAGATGGGGCAGCAGAATGGGGATGATGTGGCTGGGGCATGGGATCAAGTCCAAATGAAGAGGTCAAGCTATTGAGAAAACAGTTGAGGGCAAGATTGAGAGATGTGTGAAGGAAACAAAAGAAGGGGTGAGTTCCAGTGCTTGTGTAGAAATGAGGATACAGACTCAGATGATGTTGCACTCACAAATTCTTGGTAGGGAGAACTTCTTGAACCTAAGCAGGGCTTGTCCTAGGGTCCAGACATGACAGAATGAGAGAAGGGCCTGCTGGGGCTCTTTCAGCATGCGGACGTGCTTCTCAACCTCCTCCTGTTCATGGTCTACATAGAGAATGATCATCATGGTATGCCACACTGAGGTGAACTGAGGGGCTGCTGTCTGCATAGGGGGCTTGACTCTGCGGCTCTTGACCTTCAATGCCAGCCCAGCAACCCTGGAGACTTCAGGGGAACGATATCTCCTGGCACACCAGTGGCCTATCTGCAGCATGCTGGTTGGAAACTCTGGTTTTGAGGAACCTACTTGTCTTCCTCAGGGGAGAGAGAACTGAGCTACACAAACTTTTTTTGAAGAAGGCGGGCAGACCCTGAGGTCAGGAGATCCAGACCATTTTGGCCAACATGGTGAAACTACGTCTCTACTAAAATTACAAAAGGTAGCTGGGTGTGGTGCCTGTAATCTCAGCGACTCAGGAGGCCAAGGCAGGAGAATTACTTGAACCAGGGAGTCAGAGATTGCAGTGAGCTGAGATTGCGCCACTGCACTCCAGCCTGGCGACAGAGCAAGACACCATCTCAAAAAAAAGAAAAATGACTTGGAGTCAGAGATAAAGGACAGTTTTGAGTACAGCATTCATTCTGCAGGACTCTCTTTAACCCAGGCCACTGCATGTTAAACGATGTTTATTGGGTGCCAGCAGATGCCACACTGTGTGCGGTGAACAGAGTGCTCCACTGAATATTGAAGAAGAGGAAACTGTCGTCTGAAATCTCTGAGACGGCCCAACCCAAAGGTGGGAGGGCTTCTGCTGTGTTGTTGGTCAGGACACTGGGGCCCTGGCTGTGGTGGGATGGGAGGCATTGGCACATCTGTAGCTCTGGCACCAGGAGCAGCTTCTCGGGGCTGGCGCTGCAGATTCAGAGGAAACAACAGGAGGCCATGGCCTTGGCCATGCTGGAGGTTTTTCTCCCATGGTGTCCGTGGAGACTTTGTGCTTTGGAATCACCTTTGAGTTTCAGAGACCTCAGGCATTGCAGCAGGGAAGAAGAAAAATGGCTGATGCCTTGTGGTGGCTGAGAGGACCCTTTGGTGAGCACATGGAGGCATATCTTGGGGATTTCCCCAGTAGATATGTTGACTTAGGAGGGAGGTTGGGATTCTGTAATGATGAGTAAGGGCAGTGTTAAGTAATGCTAAGGAATGAATGTTTGTGCCCTCCTTGTCCCCAAATTCAGATGCTAAAGCTCCAATTCTCAATATGATGGTATTTGGAAATGGGGCTTTTGAGAAGGAACTATGGTTAGATAATGTTATGAGGGTGGGGCCCCAGTCTGATGGGATTAGTGGCATTATAAGCAGAGACATCAGAGAGCTCGTTCTCTCTGTCTCCACTCACAGGCACTGGGGAAGGGCCACGTGACCACACAGTGAAAAGGTGGCTGCCTATAAGCTGAGAGATGAGGCCTCAGAATGAAACCTACCTGGCTAGTGCCTTGATCTTGGATTTCCTTGCCTCCAGAACAGAAAATAAATTTCTGTTGTTTAAGTCATGGTCTATGGAATTTTGCTATGGTAGGTAGCCCGAGAGGACTAATACTAATACCATTAATACTAATAATGGCCAAACCTTGCCATCACTCTTATTTTAACTCCCAGGATGTGCAGCCCAGAGAAACATCTATACATGCTTGAAAGCAAAGCCCATTCTCTAGCAACAGGTATTCTTTAAGCCACAGCACTTATGGTGGGCAACGGGTGTGGGCAGAGAAGACCCTCGTGGCACCTCAGCCGAACTCTCTGCTGGGTTCTTACAGATTGTGCCACTTTTCACAATAGCCTACAGAGTGGGTATCATTATCGCAACTTTATAGATGAGGAAAGTGAGATTCAGAGAGTAATTTCCTAGTAAGGATGGTATCCAGATTTGGATGCCTGTCATTTGATTTACACTCCACTTCCCATTCTCTTGAGCAGAGCTTAAGCTAGGGAGTAGAGAAGCTAGTATTGTATCCAAGAGCTATCTAAATTTGAATTTCATATTCTTTTCACTCTATCACTTTAATTCTCTATACTCTGGGAAAACAGTTTGTTTTTCAACTATTTTAAGTCTCTATTTCATTCTTAAAAGAATCATATTTTACTCTTAAAAATACATAGTTAAATGTTATTGGAAAGTAAGACCTACATTTTCAAGTATTGAGACAAAATGTCTCAATTGTCCTAAAACACTTGCTTCTCTAATGAAAATTTGGTTTGGATAATTTTTTTTTAGACAGTGTCTTGCTCTCTCACCCAGGCTGGAGTGCAGTAGTATGATCTTGTCTCACTGCAACCTCCAATTTCTTGGCTTAAACAAGCCTCCCACCTATGGCCTCCTGAGTAGCTACAGGTGTGCACCACCACACCCAGCTGATTTTAATATTTTTTTTGTGGAGGGTTTTGCCATGTTGGCCAGGCTGGTCTTGAACTCCTGAGCTGAAGCAATCAGCCCACCTTGGCCTTCCAAAGTGTTGAGATAACAGGCGTGAGCCCTGCCTGGTTTGGATGATTTTTACATGAAAGAAAGGGTCTGGTCAAAACATTGAGATAAGTGGATTGCACTCCCTATTACTTCACTTCTGTCCAAGAAGCTTCCATTTCTTGAGGGCTAGAGAAGGCAAGTTTGGGGAAGCTAAAGGGGGAACTGAAAAACAAGTGACTATATTAAATGCATTTATTGGGCCTAATAGCTGGTGAATTTGGTTGAAATTGAATGTAAAATAGAACAATTGTGAGTCAGAGGTTAAATGAAGCCATTTGAAGGGTGTTTTGGGGAGACTATCTTCATCATGATCATTATAAACACTGACAGTTACACAGCACGCTAAGTACTTTGCATATATTATTGTATTTAATCTTCACAATGGCTCTAAAAGTAGGTACTGTTAATATCCCCATTTAACAAGTGAGGAAACTGAGACTTAGAGATATTGTTTCCCTAGGTCACTGTCTGGTTAACTGTGAAAAATAAGGGATTTTGGTATTGCTGAGTGTTGCCTACATGAGTAGGGGGAATCGTGGTGTTGTGCCATTTGGGGGAGGTTTGGTTTTGATTCACTAAGCAGGAAGATGTTATGAAGTTTAGGGGCAGAAGGTGATGTGTTTAGAGCAGTGTTTAAGGACAATTAGCTGGCTCTATCCACAATGTATTGAAGCAGGAAGATTGGTGCTCTGAAGACCAGCTAGGAAGGTATTGTGTGGTTCAGAGGAGAGGAGATGAGTATTTGAATTGGGTGGTGGCAGGAGGTCTGGGAATGAGGGGATAGATGCCAGAGGCTGTCAAGGGAAGAGGGCACAGTCTCTGAATGAATACCAAAGTGGAAGAAGGATGAAGGACTCAAAAGCTGATTTCAGGATTTCAGAGTTGAGCAATGAAGGGACTATGAGGCCTTCAGCAGAAGTGGAAAGTGATCAGGTGGAGCTTGTTTGGTTGGAAGAAGAGGAGTAGAGTAGGTGACTTGAGCTTTAGTAGAGAATCTCTGGGTGGACTTATAGAGCAGACTGGCAAGAGGTCAGTTTTAGGGGCAAAGATTTGGGCAATGCCTGCAAAGTGGTGATCGTTGTAATCTCGGAAGTGTGTGCTTCCAGGCTGGGCTCCTAAAGCCGTAGGGTTCAACTTTGAACCATCCCTTGGGGCTTGGCTTGCTCATCCCATCCCTCTATCTCAGGCCTGTCAGCTAGGCCCGGTTGAAACCTAGTATGGGATAGAAAATAGCATCCTTCCTCAAGACACTTTTCTGATATCTTTTACAAGTTTGTCAAAATAACTACACAAATCTAAAATGATTATGAGAAAATGGTGCCCCCTGGAGTTGTGCAATATGCACAACAAGCACTAGCCTAGTCATCCTGCATTAGGTCTTATGGTCCAGATATTTTGGCCTCCACATTCACCCCTCCTTCCAAGCTTTTCTGGCTGGGTTTGGCACATTGGCTTTGGACTGGGTACTTCTCAACGAAATCAATGTCACTGGGTTCTCCACTATTATGTGCCTCAGGTATCAGACTCTGCAGCTGCTTCAGTGTTTTCTAGGTCTCCCAGACTCTCACTCTGTCCAGTGTCATGAGACAGTAAAGATTGAGATAGTAGAAAGATAGTCAATATCAGGACTTTAGGGATAACCACTATTATATGTGGAAGAGACAAAGTGACAAGAACGCAGAAGTTGAATGACTCAGAGCCCCAGTGTTTGGACTCACAGTTCAGTACTTGTTCTACTGGCCTAGAGGCCTCCTCCATTTTACAAGTCCCAGGCAACAGTGCTTGATCTTAAAAGCAGCCTTAAATATTATAAAATGCAAAGGCTATGTGTGTGTGGATTTATTTATTTATTCTCTAATAACTATTGTATCACTCAACTGATGTCAAACTAAATTGCAATTTCTCAACTGAGTACTGTCCCCCAGGTCAGTTCTCTTTTTGCTATTCTATACTCAGATGTCTCTTTTGTATGCAAGTACAGATTTTTCTCTGCTTGATTGGTAGATATCTAGAGACCAAGTGCTGCATCTGATTAATTTATTTTTTATAACACTTAGCATGATGAAGCAGGCAGATAAGTGCTAATAAGGGGTATTGTGTGATTCTGTCATCTTCCTGGGAAGAGGTCTAGGTGGCTTCAAACATAGCTATTTGTTAACTTGTAGGTCAATGGTATGGATGGGAGCCAATAGGGTGATGGGAGAATAAGGAGTGGAGGGAGGTGGAAAGTTCTGTCTCAGGGAAAGCCATATTATCCATTCCTTTATATAGAAAAGTATTGGGAACACAATAGTTAATTTAATACTGGTATGTGCTAACATACATATTATGGCAGATTTCCAAAATTTTCTTTCTGTTAAATCTAACTTTGATTCATTACAACATATCAGGAACACCAAAGACACCTTGAAAGCTAATCAAATTGGCAAGTAGTAGAGCTTTGTAAAAGCAAAAAGGTTGAGGCTACCTTGATTGCTGTTTTGATAAAATAATAGTGGTTGTGCTGGATGGGCAGAAGCCAGTATTCTGAGGATTTAGGAAACGAATTAATAGCATTCCTCCTTCACTTGCTAAGTTTAATGCAATGTTGTCACAGCAAATCAGCTGCTTTTGACTGTCTACCTGAAAGTAATTGAGTAACAATTTGATGATTAAGGCGGATGGTGTAGTGAAACATCCTATGTTATGTTTTCTTATAGGTGATATTCTAAGCATTCAGTTTGTCGGTTTCTGAGATTTTCTTTCTATCTTAGTTTTTTAAAAGTCAGAAAATGACTTTTCACATTCAGTTAGGGTATATAACAATGTTAACCTAAGTTTATGAGCTGAGTAGGTAGTTAATAAACATCCTTTTAAGTTGCAATGCTTTGAAATAGCATACTAAAGAGTTGCAAGGGAAAACTGGAACATCAGTGTGAGTTATTTTATGGTCATTTGTAGGTCTGTTTGTGACCTTGGCCCTTCCACACTAGTTTCTCTATCACCTTTAGTATATTACTCTTTGGCACAGGTTGTCTAATCACATTTCATTTTTGCATCAAAAATCCCTTGGTTTAGTGATTCTTAATCATGTTTATTTTGGAATGTCATGGACCTGAATTCTTTGAGAAGTTCTTGAAAACCATATACCTTTCCCAGAGAAATGGGCTGCATATAATTTCAGGAGGTTCAAGGTAGGGAAAACAAGCTAGAAATCCCAACTTATTTCATCTTGAGAACTTAAATTGCCAACCATATTCTTCTCCTTCTTCCCTTTCCTGAACCCCTTCATTTGCCCCTTCCTAAACCAGCAACTGCACAGAGTGGTGAGTAAGGACCTAGCTGATAATTGGAGATCAATCCGGAGTAAAACAGATATCCACTGACTCTGCGTCAAGAATACTGTGCTAATGAAGGCGAGATACTAAATTTGAACCAAGCCCACTTCAATCATGAATTCATATAACAAATAGCACTTGAGCACCCACTATATTCCCGGCTCTGAAACAGGTCTGAAAATGAACAGTGACTAAGATGTGACCCCCAAGGGGTTCAAGTCCAGTGGTGTAGATCAGCTTAGAAACAGTTAGTAAAATACCAGGTCTTGGTTCCTTTACAAGGTCAGATAGCATCTTGAATCCTAACCAAGTGACCTCACAGATGTATAGTTTCTAATAAAAAAGGCTGACACAATTTCACAGGAAATATACCTAAAAAATACATGTTTTATTAACCACAAGCACCTCTGTACAAATTTCTCTAGACATTTCCAGTGTTGGAATACTTCTGTTGCGTAGGTTCCTGGAAATGGACTTGCTAGATCAAAAGGCTTGAATATTTAAATTTTTAATAGAGAGAACCAAATTGCCTTTCAGAAAAGGTTGTGTCAATTTCCTATAAAATTCCTGTCATTTATGAATGATAATTCTTGTTCAGTGATTAATTTTGCAAGAAATATTGATATTTCCTTACATGGGCCTCTGTGTGAGTTTTCTTTCACTTCTTTAGAGTCTTACTCGTCTTCGTCTTCTTTTTTTGTTTGTTTGTTTTTTGCGATGGAGTTTCGCCCTGTCACCCAGACTGGAGTACAGTGGTGCAATCTTGGCTCACTGCAACCTCTGCCTCCTGGGTTCAAACGATTCTCCTGCCTCAGCCTCCTGAATAGCTGGGATTACAGGTGCCCACCACCATGCCCAGCTAATTTTTGCATTGTTAGTAGAGACAGGGTTTCACCATGTTGGCCAGTCTGGTCTCGAACTCCTAACCTCGTGATCCCCCTACCTCGGCCTCCCAAAATGCTGGGATTGTCTTACTTGTCTTCTATGGGAGATCCTGTCATAAGAATGACCTAATCCTCTGTTGCATCTCTGATGGATTGTTTTTGGAATCTCACTTGTCCTTGTCCTCCTTGTCGCCTTCCCCCAAATGCTCACCTCCCAGTTTCTCTCCCATGGGCTGCTCTGGGCCTGGTCTCCATTGCTGCTGGCCTGCTTTGTCCCTATTCTCGTCTGCAGCAGCACATCAGGGCCTCTAGGAGTGAAATTTATTGTGCCTTTCTCTAGACCTTCGAAACAAAGAGCATTCCTGACTTTTCCCTTGCAGGAAGGGAAAGTGGATTTAAAAATCCAAAGCTAAGCATGGATAAGATTCTGGGTTGAGGAGGAGAAAAGGGATAAGGAGGGAAGAGAGAGACAATGTATTTTTCATTTAGCAGTGGCATCAAGCTTTTCAATTTTATTTTGGTCATTAGAGATTTTTTTTCTTTGCATGTGACTTTTTGTTGATGCTGGCTTGAAAGTGAGAACTCTGTGGCCTGGCCTTCAAGAATCACAAAGGTCAAGGCTACCACCAGCCCACTGCCCTTGTGCCAGGCATATAAAGTGCTACCATAGGTGCAAGGTTAGACACAAATGGCACCTCTGCATACATTTTTTTTTTTTTTTTTTTTGAGCTGGAGTCTC
>NW_012113808.1:8657569-8668180 GCF_000951035.1 Colobus angolensis palliatus
TCGCCCGGCTAGTTTTTTGTATTTTTTAGTAGAGACGAGGTTTCACCGTGTTAGCTAGGATAGTCTTGATCTCCTGACCTCGTGATCTACCCGTCTCGGCCTCCCAAAGTGCTGGGATTACAGGTGCATACATTTTAAAAAGCATCAGGTGGAGGCAGTCCTGAGCCTTTTCTTCAGGCAAACTCAACTTGGAGCCAGATGCCTGGTTTGGTAAGAAAAGGGCAGGTTGTACTTCAGCCCCCACTTACATTCTTGGCTACATGTCTTCATGCAGTAGCCCATGCAACTGCGCACAGCAGTCCTCACGGTAGTTTCCATACTTAACTGCTGCTCTAAGAGCCTCTGTGTCAGTGGCTTATAGTGTGCTCAGGGAGACACACACATGACCTGAGGACTGAGCAGAGGCCTCAGCCTCAACAAATTCGTCTTCCTTCAAACTTCCCCACCTCAACTGACTGCCCTGGCTGCCTCTTGCCTAATATTTCTCCTGTGTCCTGGAAACAGGCACATTGAGGTGTTTTGCTGTAGTATGTCTTGTTTTAGTTAGAGCAAGTTTTGTGTTCAGCTTTGGTTGGTGCCCCAGCTGTGCTGGCACCTCTGAACCCAAGGCATGTGTCATTGGCTTAACCTTGCTGGTGATAAGGCTGTGTAAGTTAATGCTAGCTGCCATAACAGAGACACTCCGAAATCCCAGCTGCCTACCACAAGAGAATTTTGTTTCTAAGTCACAAAGCAATTCAATGGCTGTGTTCAATGGACAGTTGGCCCTCTGTATCATGGGTTCTGTATTTGTGGATTCAACCAACCATGGGTCAAAAATACTCGGAAAAGAAAAAAACGAAGAAGAACAATACAGTATAATAACTATTTACACAGCATTTACATTGTATTAGGTATTATAAGTAACCTAGAGATGATTTAACCTGTATAGGAGGATGTGCATAGGTTACATGCAAATATTGTATCATTTTATAAAAGGAACTTGAGGATCCCTGGATTTTGGTACCTGTGGGGATCCTGGAAGCAACCCTTCTTGGATACTGAGGGACACCTGCAGTGATTTAGGGATCCAGGCTCCTTCTATCTCCCTGCTTTGCCATCTTAGCCTGAAGCAGCAGGAGAGAGAGAGGATGGAGATGGCCTCATTTTGATTTGAGAATGTCCCATATCACTTCTGCTCACAGCCTATTGGTAGGAACTGGTCACATGGGGCCTGGGTGCAGAGACTGCTGGGAGGAGTGCTTCTCCAAAACAGTTTTATAGCATGGAAGGGGATGGCTAAACTTTGGTGGCAGAAGGCTATCTCCGCCACAGGGGCTGAGCTGAGAATGGCATCAGGGTCTCCAGCTTCCTCTTCTCTGCCCAGTGGTTACCCTTTTCTTCTGTGGGGAGAAATCCTTATACTTATCAAGTGATGGGCTTTGCCCAGAGATTACGTTAATTGAGGCTTCAAGTAGGAAGGGAGGGGGGAGGAGAAAGAGGTTTTAACCTTTCTTGATCAGATTTGCCTCTGTTCCTGCTCCACAGAGCACAAACCCGTTCCCAGTCTCCCGCTACTATCCATTTTCTCGTTCTCCGGATCCCAAAGCAGAGTCACAGATACATTCGCCTGGGGTTCATTCGGGACCCCTCCCTGGTTCCCTGTCCTGTTTTTTCTTTTTTCTTTTTTTCCTTCTGATTTTGCCTTTTCATAAAGGCAGCTTCCTCCCTTCCTGTGTTTGCTGAGGTGGGTGGGAGTGGGAGGGCAGCTCTTGGAGTTCTGGAGAAGCTCTGGGAATCAACCAAGTCTGACATAGGCCAGTGAAGCCCGCGGGAGGCTGCGGAGGTGTCCTCGCTCAGTGACGTCAGGCGCGGCTGGCGTTGCCTCGGCAACCTCACCTGATCCGAATGCCGTGGGCGCGCACGCTGACTTCTGGGCTTTCTGCTTTAGTGACGAGGAGCTAAAAATGAATCGCACTATCCCAAAAAAGCAGCTTAATCATCAGGAGATACTCTCCAGTACTCATGCAACCCGTAGGTGGAGACTGATCAAGGGAGCGGATGATGTTGGAATAACCTGAAGGACACGTGGGAGACCAGGAATTCTTTCTTTTCACATAAAATCTTTATGTTCTTCCAGTTTCCTTTTTTTCCAAAAGGAAACTGCTAGTTTGCCGTCTAACAGAGATCTGCAGTTCCACCTGTTTCCCATGTAAAGTCTCATTGAATTACGTGGCCTATTACCAGTGAGGGTTCTGGAAATATCACAGAGGTGGGCACCATTAGATGCCAACATGGTAGAGAAGGGGAAATGCCCCCACTCAAAGCCCACAGAGCCTCAGCTACCCACGTTCAACAAATGTGTCCTTTTTCCTCTCATGCTTGTTTTTTGAGCCGCTGAGCTGTTCCAATGTGCCAATTTGAATTATATGCAAGAAGCAGGTCACAAGAACTAGTGGTTGAGACAGAATTGCTGTAGTGGCCAAACACCTAGGCATTTGCCTGACACTGACCCCCTGGCTCTACCACTTCCTGGCTGTGTGATCTTGACCCAATTAATTAACATCACTGAGCTTCAGTCTTGTAAAATGATAGAAATATCTACTCCGTGGAATTTTAAGGAATAAGTGACATAATGCATGTAAAGTGCTTGCACAGGTACTCAAATAAATGATGGTTATTTCTCCTCTTTATAATACTTCTTAAAATGCTTCTGGTCTGGGGCTGACATTTGCACACTCTAAGCCTTTGCACACATTAGAAAAAGTGCCTCAGCTGGCAGACAAATTCAACAAAGGTCCTTCCTCCTCCAGCCTAATGCAGGCCTGTACAGGGTCTCAGAGGCTTTATGGTTTGGCAAACAAAGAATAACTTTCACATCAGCATGGAGCAGCCCTGGCTCTGAACTCCTACGTCTCTAGTTTCTCTGTAATCTTCCTGGAAGGCAGCTTGGAAGACTTAAGTCTAATAGAAACATTTAAAAGGTTCAAAATACATAAGGGATGGGGAAGATGACAGTTCTACATAGATTTAACCATCAGAAATCAGGTGTCAATTCAGCATTGGTGGTTTCCGCTCTCCTCTCACCACAGGCCTGCTTACTCCCAATGGCTACCCTGTTTGTTACAAGCTGCAGGCAGCATCAGCAGCTTGTTTTTCTTTTTCTTCCTTCTTATTATTGTATTTTAAGGTTGGCTTGCTGTGAGCTGGCACTGGATAAGGTGTGACCTTGTTACAGGTGGTGTAGAATTTAGGAGAATTTGATGCCGGCTCTGAAAGCCCTTGCTCAAAGCTGACTCCTTGGGACTGTTTTCTCCATTGGAATGTGGCTATGGTAAGTATTAGAGCCATTCACTCAATATGCATTTGCAGAGCAATATCATACACCACAGCCTGGGCTGAACTCTGGGATCTGACAGGTTGGACATAGTCCCTGTTCTCAGGGGACTTGTATTCTAATGTGGGAGAGGAAAGAAAGAAAAGTGGTCATCTGGTCTTGTATATGTAGGTACACCTGGGAATCCTTGATTGAATGCTTGGATTTTATATAAGAATAACATCCAGTTAACATCTGGATCATTGTAACTTTCTCCAGAGAAAATTTATTTCTGCTTCTGGCAGGCTGTTAAACTAGGGGCACATCACCTTAATCCTGTTTGGGATTGAAATGATTCACAGCTGTGTTTCAGTTGCATGAGAATTTTTCTATTTCTAAGTCACTTTTACTTCAAAGATGTGCCTGCTGAATAATGGCTCCCCGAAGACATCCATATCCTAATTAATGCCCAGAATCTGTGAATATGTTAGGATATGCAGCCAAGGAAGAATTAAAGTTGCAGATGGAGTTAAAGTTGCTAATCAGCTGGCCTTAAAATAGAGAATATCCTAAATTTCCTGGGTGGCTGCAACGTAATCACACGGGCCCTTAAAAGTGGAAGAGGGAGGCGGAGGAGGAGGTCAGAGTGATGGACTGTGATGAGAACTCCATCTGGGCTTGCTGACTTTGAAGATGGAGGAAGACGGTCACCAGCTGAGGAATACAAGCAGCTTCTGTAAACTGGAAAGGGCAAGGAAACAGATTCTCCCCTAAAGCCTCCAGAGGGAATGCTGCCACCTTGATTGGAGCCCAGTGAGATTCTCGTCAGACTTCTAACCTACAGAGCTATAGGTTAGCACTATACCTTTGTGTGGTTTTAAGCCATTACATTTGTGGTAATTTGTTGCAATAGGACATTAATATAAGGGATCCCTGCTGAAAGTCCTCAGTGTTTCCAAGAGCATCCTCTTGGTTGGTTCTGAACTCCACATTTTGTTTCCATATCTCTGTGAGGCTGCTAAAATCTTTCCCTTTTACCCAATGGTTTCTGCTTGCTGCTTACAAATCAGCAACTGCCTGGAGTGCAAGAGCTGTCCAGAATTCAGAACCGCTTCTCTGCATTTCCTTTCTTTTAGGAATCAGTTGCCTTAGGTTTGGGCTGCCTTGGTAACCCTGAACTCAAATATATGTCTCTCCAACCATGTGGCACCTACCAGCTTCTCCGTGTGTAGCCTCCTGCTGCTTATGAATCAGCAGATATATATGCAATAAATAAATGTGAGCTATTTGTTGCCATTATCATTAATTGAGTTTGGGAAATCCTGGCTCAGACTAATGGCTTTGGGCGAGTCATTGCCCTTCTCTGGGCTTCTTTTCCTTCATCTATATAATGAGGGTTTCAGATTAGATTATCTCCAGGTTCTCTTCCAGCTCTTGCTATCTGCAATTCAGGGGTGACCTCTGTGTGCAGGAGAGCGATTTTGTGAGGGTCTGAGAGGTGGAGACCCTGTGGAGAAAAGGGAACTCTTGTACACTGTTGGTGGGAATGTAGATGAGTACAGTCGTTATGGAAAACAGTGTGAAGGTGTCAAAAGAAATTAAGAATAGGAACTACCATACAACCTGGCAATCCCTCTGCTGGGCATACACCCAAGAAAAATGAAATCACCTTGTAAAGATATCTGCACTTTCACGTTCATCGAAGAATTATTCATAATAGCCAAGATATGGACACAACCTAAGTGTCTGTTATGGATGAATAGATAAAGACACTGTGGTACATTTTTACAATGGAATGCTATTCAGTCTTTAAAAAAGAACGAGACCTTGCCTGTTGCTACAACATGGATGAGCTTGCAGGACATTATGCTAAATGAAATGAGTCAGATACAGGAAGAAAAATATTGCATGATCTCACTTATATGTGAAATCTAAAAAAATTTCTAATATACAAAGATAGAGAAAACACAGTGGTTACTGGGAGTGGGATGGGGGAAGAATCAGTGAAGTGTAGGTCAGAGGATACAAAGTAGCAGATATTTAGGGTGAACAAGTCTAAAGAGATAATGTACAACACGAGGACTATAGGCAAAAAAATTTTATTGTAAATAGGATACATGCTAAATGAGTAGATTTTAGCTGGCTCTCCCCAAAATAGGTAACTGAGATGTTGAAAATGTTAATTTGCTTCACTATAGTAACTTTTTTTACTATCTATATGTATTCCATAACATCATGTTATGTATCTTTTTTTCTTTTTTTTGAGATGGAGTCCTACTTTGTCGCCCAGGCTGGAGTGTGGTGGTGCAATCTCGGCTCACTGCAGCCTTTGCCTCCCGGGTTCAAGCAGTTCTCCTGCCTCAGCCTCCTAAGTAGCTGAGATTACAGGCGCCCACCACCACACTCAGCTAATTTTTGTATTTTTTAGTAGAGACAGAGTTTTGCCATGCTGGCCAGGCTGGTCTCAAACTCCTGACCTCAGGTGATCTGCTTGCCTTGGCCTCCCAAACTGTTGGGATTACAGGCGTGAGCCATAGTGCCCAGCACTGTTATATATCTTAAATATACAAAATGAGTGTTTTTCTTCCTGGGCCTTTTTACACAATGAAATTTACTTAAAAGTGAAGAAAAGGGTGAGGTCCTTGCCCAGAAGGTGATTCCAGTATCCTTATTATATTGATGACATCGGCCTATTTATGCAGAAAAAAATATTAGAGAACCAAATAGCATATCATCAAGTGATGAAACAATACAGTGCAGGCAGAGAGCAAGATTTCAATTTAGATAGAATGAAATGACACAGCCAAATATTATGAGCTCTTGTCTCTAGAAAAATAGCAACCGTAAGCCTTAATACTTTCACATCAGCACAGTTTGGTTAATTAATCCATGATTAATCAGGAAAGTTAATTAAATTCACAGAATTTAATGAACTAACATCATGATGGATTTATGATCCCAATGGAGTTGCAAGCTATCTAACATTGATTATTTGCACAAACTGTGATTTTGACCTGACAACTGATGTTCTTGTAAGCAGTGTGGCAGTTAAATGGATGGCAGTGGGTTCCAGATTAAATAGGATGGCATTAGGTGGTATTTTTGCAGGCTCTGCAGTTCAGTTTGCTTTCTGGGAAGGGAGTTAAGAAAAACGCAGTAAAAGCCCTTGATTATATAAGCATTAGACCAAAACAAGGACTCCTCAGAGAGTTCTAACTCTTATCATCTTTGCCTCCTCAGTGCCCTAGGGCGTTGCTTGGCACATAGTAGATAATTAGCTAACTAACTGAATGAATGCATGCATGCGTGAATAAATAAATGATTTCTCCATCCATCTCTTAAATACATATTCAATAAATTACCCTGTTCCAGGACCTAAGGTAGGTACTGTATCTAAAAGGTGACAAATAAACCCCAGTCCCTGCCCTGGGAGAGTGCCCAGCCTCATCAGGGTAGCTGTCTCCCAACAAGTAATTGCATACGATTTGATGTAGTATCAGGTCAGTGACTAGAATGGGAAGGACAGAGAGAAGGATCTGAGGGAGGCTTTCACAGAGGAAGTCACACTTGATCTAGATCTTCATGCATGAATAGATGTTTGCCAGAAAGAGAACTGGGTAAACCGTGGTCCACAGAGAAGGATGGCATTACTGTTAAAGATGGAGGTGCAAAAGCAGAGAGCCTTTGAGGAATGCTGAATGGCTTTGTACAGCAAGAACGTGGGAAGAAGCAGAGGGTGGAATCAGAAGCAGGATTGGAGCAAATTTGAAAAAAGGAGCTGAGAATGCCAGTTTAGGGAGCCTTGACTTTATTTGGACCTAAAAGGGAGTCTTTGAAGGATTTTCAGTATGTGAGTGATATGGTCAGATTCATGTTGTAGGAGGGAATTCTTGTAAGTGGACTCAGGTGGGCTGGAGGAGAGAGAGACTCGTGGCAGACTGGTTAATAGTTGGTATAGACAGGCACAGTAAGACAGCAGCAGGTTGGTTGGGGAGGATAGGTGGCCATGGTGGGAGGAAGATAGGAGGGCAGAAGCTCTGGTCAAGTTAATTTCTCTGAGCATCCTTTAATCTGTAAAATGGGAAAAAATAATTCCTGACTCGTAGGGTTGAGATTTTGATGAGAAATTGCATGCAAAACTCTAAGTATATATTACCTGGCTTGTAATAAGCACTTTGTAGATAACAGCTGTTTATGATTCACCTGGAGAGCAATTATAAGAGCCCCAGTTAAGGTAGTAGCTATAGGGATGGAGCTCAGGGATGAAAATGAGAGATATTTAGGAGGTTAACTAGAATGCTGAGTCATGTTGCTGCCCCTGGAGCTGAAGACAGTTTTATGCTGACATTTGCTGCTGCACAGTTGGCTCTGCTGGCTTCATTATAAACTTCCCATGAGGCCCTGAGTTGTTTGACCTTGGGCCATCCTGGGTTGTCAGGTAGAGGCCACAAAACCAAGTCAGCCTCCAGCAAGAGAGGCCCCACTCTGGTTGATAGCAGCTGCACCTGAGCATCATTTCTCCTGTCCTGGCAGGAGCCCAAGGCATGTCTTGCCTATGTGCTGTGATGCATGGTGATCAGCTTCGCTCCTGAGCAGCAGAGCCACATGGGCCCTCGACATGGAGTGGCAGATGTGATCTGCATTGGGAAGGAGGCTCAGGTGCAGATAGTGGCTTCTGTGAGCCCCAAGTAGGTACTACTCACAGGGAGAGGCTTGAGGGGTGCCAGGAAGGACCTCTGCCCACGACTTTTCTCTTGGTCTGAAGCCCTGCTGTTAGGAACCTAATCGTTTGTATGTAAATGCTCTTTGTCTTCCACTGAATGCAAATACCCCAAGGAAAGGTAGTATATTCATTAAGGGAAAGGATAATAATGGTACCAGAAATAATAATAATATTGTGACATCAAATATTTAAGGAGAACTGTTCAGTATCACTAAACACTGTGATAAGCACCTTCTATTCATTGTCTCATTTAATTGTTCTGACAGTCCTATGAGGTGAATATTATTACACATGCAGAAATGAGAACTGTGAGAAGTTAAGAAACTTGATTAAAAACACACAGCATGCATCATTTGTCGTGGGAAGTCAGGGAACCTGAATGGAGAGAGTGGCTGAAGCCACGGCAGAAGAATATAAATTGTGAAGATTTCATGGACATTTATTAGTTCCCCAAATTACTACTTTTATAATTTCTTATACCTGTCTTTACTGCAATCTCTGAACATAAATTGTGAAGATTTCATGGACATTTATCACTTCCCCAATCAATACTCTTATAATTTCCTATGCCTGTCTTTACTTAAATCTCTAATCCCATCATCTTTGTAAACTGAGGATGTATGTTGCCTCAGGACTCTGTGATGATTGCGTTATCTGCGCAAATTGTTTGTAAAGCATGTGTGTTTGAACAGTATGAAATCTGAGCACCTTGAAAGGAACAGGATAACAGCGATTTTCAGGGAACAAGGGAGAAAGCAAATAAGAGAAATATCGCTGAATTCTTTTTCTCAGCAAGGAGGAACTGCCCTGGGAAAGAATGCACTCCCATGGGGAGGCCTCTAAAATGGCCGCTTTGGGAGTGTCTGCCTTATGCAGCTGTAGGTAAGGGATGAAATATGCCCTGGTTTCCTGCAGGGCCCCTAGGCTTGTTAGGATTGGGAAATTCCAGCCTGGCGAAATTCTAGTCAGACTAGTTCTCTACTCTTGAACCCTGTTTCCTGTTTAGATGTTTATCAATGACAGTGTGTACCCAGCAGGACATGGACCTTCATCAGTAATTCTAGTTTCGCCCTGGCCTTGTGATCTCACTCTGCCTCTCTGCCCTTGTGATATTTTATTGCCTTTGAAGCATGTGATCTCTGTGACCCACTCCTTATTCATACACCCCTCTCCTTTTGAAACCCCTAATAAAAACTTGCTGGTTTTGCAGCTCAAGGGGCATCACAGAACCTGCTGATATGTGATGTCTCCCTTGGCGGCCCAGTTGTAAAATTTATCTCTTGTACTCTTTCTCTTTATTTCTCAGACCAGCTGACACTTAGGGAAAATAGAAAATAACCTATGTTGAAATATTGGGGGCTGGTTCCCCCAATACTCATTGAGAGCACTGTGGTAGAGAGACTGAGAACTAGGGCGAGAGTGAGAGCGAGAGCTGAAGAGATGTAGATGTTGGGTATGGGATGCTGAGTAGATGTCCCTGCAGGGGAGAAAAAAGGAGGAATGGAAGGTAAAGGAGTAGCTAAATTCTGGCCAGGACCAGTCCTTCTTACTTCAAAACCATTAAATTTATAGATTTGCTTCTCCCCATGCAATCAGTGCTATCTTAGTTTGGAGGCACAGAGATGATCACAGAGCTCCTAAGATGGGTTGAGTTAAAGACTTTAGAGAGGACTAGCTTGACTGCCTAAGAGATTCAACTTTCTCTAAATCTGTCCAACCACAGCCAGAGAGAACAAAAATCCCTCAAGAGCCAGGGCTGGGGATTAATAGTGTTTGCACTCCCTATGCAAGGCACAGGGCATGGCACTCAGTAGGTGCTCAATAGATGTTGACCTTAAAACATTACCTAAGAAGTCCCACTGGAACTCAGGTTTGCTCACCTCAGAGCCCTGCACACTCCTCTGATTGCTCTCTCTGTTTCCAGTGATAAAGGAATCAGAGCTTCTTTACTTATGCATTCAGGAGGGACCACATGAGGATCAAATGGAACTGAACTGCGTTGTTGATGATTGCTCATCTGAACTATTTAAAATTTTAATCTTAAATTCTAAGTTTTCAATCAGAAGTGGCAGAGAAGACACTGATGGACAAGGCAACTGGCCTGTTCCTCAGGGTCATGGTGACACATATATCTCAGACACAGGGTCGGAATGGCTTGATGGTCTCCAAGAGGTATAGCATCCCAGCAGTAACTGTATATAAACTGTAAAGGTAACATGGGCAGCTCCAAAATGACACTGGAGAGAGCACTGGAAGTTAGGAGATTCTGGTTTTGCCACTAGTTGTGTGACCTTGGATATCATGTTCCCTTTTTGGGCCTCAATTTGCTCATTTGTAAAATTGGGATATTGGATTTGATGAGTAGTTTTCAAACTGCATTGAGATTTGGAGTTTTGATAGTTTTACAATCTATTCCAACTCAAACCTGTAACATTTGGCTTCTGCCCTCCCTATTGCACTGAAATGGAGTCACCAATGCTCTGCAAAACAAAGAACACTTTTTAGTCTCTGCATTCTTTCTGTGAACCATTTTCTTTTCCTTCCTTTCTTTCTTCCTTCCTTCCTTCTCTCTCACCTGCCTTCCTCCCTCCCT
>NW_012113808.1:8668370-8684614 GCF_000951035.1 Colobus angolensis palliatus
TCCTTTATTTTTTGGCAAGGTCTTGCTCTGTCACCCAGGCTGGAGTGCAGTGGCATAATCACAGCTTACTGTAGCTTTGAACTCCTGAACTCCAGTGATGTGATCCTCCCACCTCAGCCTCCAGAGTATCTCAGACCACAGGTGTGCACCACCACATCTGGCTAATTTTAAAAATCATCTCTAGAGATGGGGGTCTAGCTATGTTACCCAGGATGGTCTTGAACTCCTGGGCCCAAGTCATCCTCCCACCTCTGCCTTCCAAACCGCTGGAATTGCAGGCAAGAGTCACTGTGCCTGGCCCTGTGTAGACCGTTTTCTTCTAGCAGTTCTCCTTCCTTTTGACTTCTGAGGTATCGCTATCTTCTGGTGCCTTCCTAGCCCTACCTTCTTCATGGAATCCTCTTCTTTTGCCCACTTAAACTTCGGTGTTTCTCTTCTTATGCCATACCCTAATGGTGAAGGACCTTATTTAAAGCCAATTTCAGCTTTCATGGATGAGTACCGATTATCTTCAGCCTTCTCTCTGGTGTTCTACAGAGCTATCTCTCTACTAGATATTTCTACTAGGATGCACCTAGGCATTTCAAGTTCAGTATGCTAAATTCCTGGCAAAACATGCAACTTCTGCTATATTTCTTATTCCCTTAAATGGTATCACAGGTCCCTTAGTTGTTCATTTCAAGTATGACTCCTTTCAGTCACTTATGCATCTTCTCTTACTCAGCAAACCAGTCACCATCTTCCGTAGCCTCCTTAAACTCTCCCATATCCATTGACACGTCTCTGTCCTCACTGATGTTGCCTCAGATTAGTCCTTCATTGTTTCTTGCCTGGGTTACTATATGTAGTAACCATATAGTAACCCAGGTTACCATTCTTCCTGCCATCAGTATTTTCCACCCTCCAATACATCTTCTGTACTGCAGACTGAGTCATTTTTCTCAAATTCAGTTTCCAAACTGATATGTCACTCTTCTCCAGTGGATTTTTCTCGATGTGCTCCTTGGTAAAGTATTTCAAGGTCTGGCTTTTGCTTACCTTGCTAGCATCATTTCTCTTTACTAGGCCACATACATTCTTTGATCCAATAGTACTACCCAGCCAAGGCCTGAGCTTCTAAAAAATTTTTTTGCTTCTTTTTTGTCCGAACTTGCTTTCCTGTCTTTGAACTTTCCCAGATCATCTTGAGGCCACTATCTTTGAAGTCCTAATATTTTAATGGTAACAAACTTAGGCCATTTATATTTAATAAAACTTATAGTTCCATTAGGAAAATACCCATATAAATTAATCACATAAATGAATGGGAACACACACACAAAAATACATGGGATAATGAGTTTTATGTTACAAAAATGTGATGTATACTCATCTTTCTAAGCACAATTATAAAGTAGGGAAAAGTGTATAGCTTTAAGGAAGTAAACACATTTATTAATAGATTTCCATATTGAAAAATCAAAGTAATTTGAGAATAGTTTGCTCCTCCTTTAGGAGGAGCAAATGGTTGCCACTGGCAGCCATTCTTGCACTGTTACAGACTGGACAGTGATGTATCTGATTAGAACAAGAGTGTAATGGAGAGTGTTTTCCAAATTGTGGGTCAGGTGTAAATAATTAAAGGAGACGTTGTCAGGCTTATTATTTGTGTCTAGCTTAATTTTCTTCAGATATATGTTCATATGCAAGGCTGCATTAAGATCAGACTTAATTTTCACTTAATCCATCAAAAATTTTTTTCTTAAGCTTAATCAAGCAATGGTACAATGATTGAAAGAAGCAAATTGTTCATATACTCCAACATGGCTTCATGTATCATTATTACAATTGATGTTGTGACTTATTTCTGAAAAAATATTAAATAGCTATCATCCTGGTCTCATAATTGAGGGAATGGGTGGTTTAAAAAAATCTAAAAGGGATCTGACTTGGTTTGTAAATAATTTTGACCCATAACATAATTAAGGGGTAAGCTATAAACCATGCATAAATACATGGAATACATTTTGGCAAACACAAAATGAAGATGAACATTGTCATTATGAATCTCTTAAGTGGACAAAGAGAAAGTCAGTAAAGATTCCACATAGTTTTCTCTCCCTGGTTGCTTAGTGTTAGCACTCAATCAGATTCCTTGAAAAAAGTAGTCCTATGCTGAAATAAGAGTGTTGAAAGAATGTGTGGATGTATTTTAGTGCTGATACCCAGTTACTATTTTAGGTCTATCATTACAATAACTTTTAGCAGTTGTTATGTGTTCTTAGGCAAATCACCTAACTTCTTTGAGCCTCAGTGTGTTCACCTGTAAAAGGAGAACAATACTAGCAATCACACCCACATCATAGGCCTACTGGAGGCATAATGAGTTTATTTATGGAAAGCTCCTACCATAGTGCCTGCAACTTGGTAGGTCCCCATTCAATCCAGCTCCCACAAATGCAAACAGGCAGACACATGTGCACAACACATGGGCTCAGGCACAGAAGGACAAGTACGACTTTCATGTAGGCATGAAGATCGTCCCATGGGTCATAGAGAAATGAAGACAAACTAAAAAAAAGAATGGCTCAGGCAGGCAAGTGGACTATTTCATAGAAACCACTTGAGGCAAAATTCTTCATTTTTGGTGATCATTACTATGCTCATTTTATATGCTTGTTGGTTGCTAGTCAGCCATGACATCACATAAGATTTTCTAAAAAGGAGTAGATTAAAATTTATAATCCTGTTTCTTCCAATTACTCATCCCCACTTAGCCTGCCGGAATAGCTGATAAGGATCTTTCGTAAAGTGGTTTCTCAGAATCATGTTCATAAAGCTATAATTTAAAGCCTTTTCATTCTATGGAATGTGGCCCATGTTATTTCTTTGTGGAGTGGAAAGGGGTAGGTGGAGAGTGGGTGGAGACTGAGGGGATCAGAGCAAGGAGAGTGAGAGTAAAATTAGGCATAAATATTTGTCACCATCTTTTAAATTAAGTATAACATTTGGACTCTTTCTTAGATATACAAGTTGTCTTTGAAATCTTGGAACATTTTCCTCTTATTGAAGGTTCTGGGAAAAGGTTCCTGAGGTTCCCCAGGGCAGGATCTGCCTACAATTAGCTGACAAGGTGGATCAGTGCTTTGCCAGCTTCAGGCTTCCCAAGGACTGCTCTGAGAAGTGGCGGGGGCCCGGAGCCAACTTAGGGTGTGGTTCAAGGCATGGGGCTATTCATACTGGGAGCACCCGGGATGCTCTTTTCGAGAGAGCATCTGGGAAACAGTGGTGGTGGCAGCTGAGCACCAGTGTGCAAGTCCTAGCTCTGACAAGTGAATGATTTCAGGGAAGTCACTTAACCTTTTTGTTTCTGATTTTCTATGTCTGAAATGTGCAGATTATATCTGTCCTGCTTATCAGAAAACATTGTTTTGAAGAGCAAATTGTATAATGTATATGAAAATACCTGGAAAACAAGAAAGCTTAATACAAATACAAACCGTTCCAGGCTAAAATGGAGATTCTGCACTGCTTGAAGGAGGAAAGTGTGTTGGAAATGCTACCAACAGGGCTATCCTGATAAGTGGAGGGGTGTGGCAAACAGAGAGACAATACAGAGTGGTGGCTTTTAGCCACCTGAGGTCGAATCCTGGTGCTACCACATACAGCATGCACATCAGGAGCATGTTATTTAACCTCTCTTAGTCTCAGTTTCATCATCTGCATAATGGGAATTATCAAATATTTACTACCTGGGTTGCTGTGAAAATGAAATGAGAAAATATATGTAAAGTGTTTGCCATGTTGTAAGCTCTTAGTGAATATTAGCAACATATAAATAGACATAACAACTCTTCTCTTTGCACTATGGGCTGACTTCATGTATATGACACTTGTTTTTTTTTTTACACAAGACCTTTCCTAAGTTCTCTATGCCCTACACAGGGGAGGTAAAATGAGAGAAATCACAAAAATTGTGACAATTTCCAGATTAGTCATAGTGTAGGTGTTGTCATGTCTGCAGTGTAGAAGTCACCTGGGAAAGAATTTGGTCATATT
Source organism: Colobus angolensis palliatus (assembly GCF_000951035.1). Lineage (NCBI taxonomy): Eukaryota > Metazoa > Chordata > Mammalia > Primates > Cercopithecidae > Colobus > Colobus angolensis. The sequence goes on from NW_012113808.1 coordinate 8,672,409, forward strand.
TCTTAAACATTTTTTAGAGTTGTCTTAGAGATGATCCAAGAACATTTTTTTCATTCATTCAACAAACTTACTGAGCACTCAGTGTGTGTGGGATGAGCTAGGCTAGGAGATAAGGATGCAGTGGTGGGTGGGATAAATAAAATTCCTCTGCTAAACAAGCATATGCTCTAGTAGGGAAGACACAAAAAAGTACATATTTAGTATGTAGTATGTAGCAACTAGAGTTAGGAGGAAAAGTAAGATAGGGGAAAGGGACAGCATTGTCTTTGGGAGAACCAAGGGTGGAGACAGTAGCCACTCTCCCCTGTTCAGAACCCAGGAGCACAGAGTGCAGGTCACAGCTCAAAGGGCATTGCACTTGGCTGTCCTCTGTGGCTTTTTTTTTTTTTTTTAATACAAGCATCCGTTTTTGTTTTAAGACATGAAATGAGGGAATGACCATATATCCTCTTTGTCTCTAATTGAAGACAGTGAATTTGGGCAGTTAAGATCCTAGTATCATAACTGTGATAAGGCAGAGGTGACGATCTCCTCCTGCCTGGACCCCTGTCCTGGCCCATCACTACCCATAGGGTAGGGGTGTGTGTGTGTGTGTGTGTGTGTGTGTGTGTGTGTGTGTGTGTGGTCTGGGGTGGGGTGGGAAGGTGGATGACTTGGTATACATAAGGTCTTTTTCAGAACACTTGAAATACAGACCTTGTCTGATAAGACTTCTGTGACTCAGGTATATTATCTTCATAGCTCACAGTTTCATGGGACATTTGTGCAGATGAAATTGATCAGCAGCGGGAGGAAAATAGTCGTTGCCTAGGAAACCAGCTGATGACTCATCCAGGCTTTGAAGCAGCCAAAGCCATGAGACTGCAGTAATTTTCCAGATGCTTAACCTGCCTTCCTCTTTCTCTTCTCTCTCATTGTTTCCCACTCTCCATCCTTCATTTCTTTCTCCACGCCCACTTCCCTGGATGCTGCTCACTAGAGCCTGAGCTCTCTGGAGCAGGTATTGAGACCTCATCCCACCACTGCATATGTGACTTGATCTGCTGCTGCTCCTCATTCTAGCAACCAGCGGATGGATGGCTAGGCTGCAAAAGTCTTGTTGCTACAGAGCTCCAAGATGCTGCTTGTTGCCTTTAATCATAAAAAGCTTCAGTGAGTGTAGCACCTTTTCTCCTAATCGAATCTAACCTAAGCTTACCCATTCGTCTTAGAGATCTGCAGTGCATTTCTTTGGGGAGAGGCAGTTAAATCTTGGGCCTCCCCAAGCAAAGTTGTGAAAATGGTATTTAAAGGTGACAAGGCCCTTTTTGACAGCAGCTCTCTCTGCTGGGTCTCCTCATCCTCTTGGCCCACCTTTCCTCACTCATAATCTGGGGTCTGATTTTCCAGGCTCTTCTTAATTATCCACCGTAATCCCCTCTAAAATGCAAAGTGGTAGAAGTTTAAACCATTCTGCTTTCCAAAGGCATTTTCATTTTAACAAAGAGCTTTCAAAGGCAAATTATTGAAGACCCCAAAGAAAAAAACATTTTTAATTAGCTTTTCAAATACAGATTTAGGCAGGGGGGCTTTGGTGGTGGGCTGTGTCTGGTAAGAAGGTTTTCCCCTGCACATCATATGTGCCGTACCTTCTTTGCTGCTGATACTGATTTTAAAGACATTCATATTGGATACTTGTTGGTGCCTCAGTTCTGTATCCCACTCCCCCATACATGTGTATCCAATTCACACGTGTACACACACACACACACACACACACACAGACACACACCCTTGAGCAGCAGGAGCAACTGATGGGGAAACAACAAACCCCAAGTGATAAAGGTTGGTTCACTGGCTTTTACTTATTGGATGTGTGTCAAGCATCTACTCAATGCAGAACATGGTAGCCATCACTGGGATTGGGATATCCACCTCAAAATGGCTTACAGTCAGAACAGATTAAAGGCAAGCAGACACACACTTCTGTGGGAATGAGTAATATGGTTTGGGGAGAGGGTGCTGGTTATGACTGCCTCTCAGAGTTTGCCCTCTGGGTCTCTTTACTGTTCTTGGTCTTAATTAATTCAGTTGGCTCAGGCCTATGAGAGCTTCCTCACTGGTGCTCCACGGGTCCCACCACAGTGTCATTCCACCTTGAGGTGACCAACCTGCGCAACCACCAGAGTCACAGACAGATAGATGCTCGTTCCCTTCACCTTTCCTGAAGACAGCTCTCCTTCTGGTTGCAGGGACCTTCACAGTCTGAAAAGAAGCTGAACACATATCCTTCTGGTCTCTCTGTGCATTTACACATACAGAAACACGCACGACTTCTGAGATAGGTGAGTCCTTAAAGGGTACACACTCCAGCCATCTGTCTAGTGCCGGCATCGCTTTGAAAGCATCTCCAATGGTCGTCATTGTCATCTCACTGCACTTGAATGCCCCAGAATGAGCAGCTGCTTCTCACAAGAAAACTCCTTTGCTTTTGGACAAGTTTTAATGTCAGTTTATTTGTGCACTTATTGAACAATTCCTTTACTCAACAAAAATGAATCGACATGCCTATGGTTTTTAGACACTGGAGGTGCCATGGTGAGCAAAACCATCATTGCCAACATGGCTTGTGGTCTTCAGGGGAGGCAAAATTAATTGAACAATCAAGCAGGACTATCTCAGCGATGGGGAAGAGTCCTGGGAGGCAGCAGTGCCTGGGTTGGAGCGATGAGGCTATAGGGTAGGGAACTCTAGGCCAGCGAAGATGGGAGGCAGGGGTCAGGGAAGTCCAGAAATGGCTTTCTTGGGAAAGTGATGCAGGGGCCAAAGAATGGAGTTAGCTGGGCAGAGCGGGGCTGGGTGGGAGGAAGAGCATTCCAGGCAGAAGGAATAGATTGTTAAGAGATTATCTTGAAGTGGCAGGAACCACAGCAGGTTTGAGAAAGGGAAAGGAGGCCAGTGTGGCTGGAGAGTCCAGAAATGGGCAGCAAACATGGCTTCCAGGACACTGTGGTAGAAGCCCCAGCTGACTCGCAGTGCAGTTCAGATGAGGGAGCAATAATGGTTTCTTCCTTTTTCTCTCCTTCCTCTGCTCCATGTCGCCCTCCTCCTCTGTCTTCTTCTTCTTCTTTTTTTTTTTTTTTTTGGGAGCTAGTGCTCTATAACTAATTTGGTCTTTCTCAGAAACTCCATCTGCTGAGAAGCAAAAATTTGTTTCAAAGCTTAGTGTGAAGTAAAAATATAAATACAGACAGTCCCTGAGTTACGGTGGCTTGACTTAATGATTTTTTTGACATAATGATGGTGTGAAACTGTCACAAATTCTATGTAATGTATAGTATTCAATAAATTATGTGAGCTATTCAACGCTCTATTACAAAATAGGCTTTGTGTTAGGTGATTTTGCTCAAATGTAGGCTGAGGGAAGTGTCTTGATCACGTTTTAAGGTATGCTAGTCTAAGCTACAATGTTCAGTGGGTTAGGTTGTAGTAAATGCATTTTCGACTTATGAGATATTTTCAACTTATGACGCATTTATCAGGATGTAATCCCACTGTAAGTTGCGGAGCATCTGTAACCTTTTGTGAGTAAACCTGCTCAGATGCAGCAACCCTGACCTGCAACTCTTCAAGATGGTTTTGAAGAGTAGAGTGGATTTTGGCTGACTTGGTACTTGTAACAATAATGACAAAAGAGACCTTGGAACCTTGCAGTGACTTGGACTGTCTTCTACTTTTCTCAGTCTCTTCAGAAGTGTCCTTGTCTTCCTGGCCTCCAATTGCTCTGCTGATGTTGGTGGCTATGGCCTGCTACTTGTGCATCTTGTAGCCGGGTTCTTTTTCCTTTTCTCTCTCAAATTGGTCAGAGCCCAGCATCTGCCCCCAGGATGATCTGATCTTGTCTCTGCTCTTGCTGTATTTTTGTCATGTTCTCAAATGGCTTTGTCCACATTTCCACCTGAAGCTTGTGGAGTAAAGTCTTCTGATTTCTGCTCCTATAAGTCCTGGTGCAGTGGGATAATTGAGGAATCAGAGAGACTGAGGGTCGAGGAGGATATATATATTATTTATTATTTAGGTGCATCTACGCAGTCAGATTAACATCCAAAAAGACTGAGCCCTGAACAAAGAGTCCGGTTACCTTTTAAGCATTTTGTGGGGTGGAGGGAGATCTGTGCAGGGGGAAGACAGCGAGAAACAAAGACAGTTAGTTATTCAATTGAGGCATGCATTACATTATTTCTTACTTTTCAAGGAAAAACACATTTTATGACTTGAGTTTATCTGCCTAGTGACCTTGCATCTGCACAGCTAGGGAAACAGGGTCTTCACAATGCCTGGGAAAGGGAGAGATAAGGCTCACTAGCCACAGAAAAACAGGCAGTTAATTTTAAAGGACTCCAGCTCTTTCTCTTCCTCAAGGGGAATTGGGTTTACTTACACACAACTGAGTTTTTGCTTACACATTCTTTAATTCTTTTAATTCCTGTTTCACTTGTAGGCTGTGGGCTCTCAGCTAGGAGCTCACTGTATAAGGGAATGTGTGCAGGATGAGAAGTATGGATTAGATGTTTTGTTTTCTACCATAGAACAGCAAGCGGAACCTTATGTGTTCTGTGGGGAACCCAGGATCTCGGCAGCCAGACTTGATTCTGGATTAAGCTAAAAGAGAGGATAAAGGAATTCAGGAACTCTTTTCTTGCATGACTACTGGCTTGCTGCAAAATTCCATTTCAAAGTAAAAAATCAGAATATGAACTCTTCCTCCCAGCTTCTTTGCATTTTTCCTTTACAGTTTTAATCTTTCCCAGAGCAGATGGATGGCTCTGGCCATCTAGGGGATACATTTACTTTTTTGGGTTGGCAATAGGAGAAAAGTGTGTGGGGTGTGTCTATGTTTCAAAATAGGATTTCTGTTACTACACTATTTTAAGGATTTTGGGTGCTTTTCCCTAGGATCATTGGGAAGTCACTGAATCATTTTTAGCAAGGGAGTGACAGATTCAGATTTGCATTTTTATAAAGACCTTGCTGTCTACTGTAGAGAGTAGATTGGCTGGGGCAAGCTACATGCAGGCAGATCAGTCGGCAGTTAGTGGGTGGCGGCAAAGAGATAAACAGAGACAGAATTGAGGGATGTCTAGATGGTCAGACAATAGGATATGGAGATGGATCGGATATAGGGTTGAAGGAGAAATAGGTATCAAGAAAGAACCTCAGTTTCTGCTTTATATGACTGGAGGAATTTAGGGACCATTTACTGAGAAAGGGAATAGAAGGAGACCCAGATTTAGAGAGTGGAGAAAAATGATGTCCAGTAGGACATTTTGCCTTTAAAGTATCTCAGAGAAATGCAAATGGAGATGATCAGTAAGTGGTGGGATGTTTGAGTCTGAAGCCCAGGGCAGAGTCATTTATGTGTAAATGTCTTAGTCTGTTTGAGTGGCTTAACAAGATACCACAAACTGGGTAGTTTATAAACAACAGAAATTTATTTATCACAGTTCTGGTGGCTGGAAATCCAAGATCAAAGTGTCAGCAGATTTGGTGCCTAGTGAGGGCCCACTTTCTGGTTCACAGATGGCTCCTGCTAGCTGTGTCCTCATGTGGTAGAAGAGGCAAAGCAGCTCTCTGGGGCCTCTTTTATAGGGGCACTAATCCCATTCATGGGGGGTTCCACCCTCATGACCTAATCACCTCCCAAAAGCTCTGCCTCCATATACATCACATTAGTGACTCACTTTCAACACATAGGTTTGGGGGCACATACATGTCGGACCATAGCTGTAAGTGAACATATGTGCAGTGGAAGCAAACAACCCAGGGAGGGAGCATGGGAGAAGAGAAGTGGGTGTTGGACGACGAAAGAAAGCACAGAGGTTTGGTGGTAGATAAAGGGGGCTTATATTAAATGTATACAAAGAATTTATAGGAAGAGAGGCTTTTCTTGTTAAAGAAGGGAAAGCCTTGAGCAGTTTTAATTCTATGCCAGTGGCAAAGTGAAGAGGAGAGAGTGGATGGATTTAGAGCACAGCTTCCCTATCTCCTTTCTCAGATAGGGAAAAAGAAACTTCCTCTATGACATAAAGGAGGGAGCAAGGGTTCACCTAGGGAAGATAAATTTGTGGTGGGGAGACTAGGACTTGAAGGCATTACCACCTGATGATCTCCGTTTTTGTTGTCATGGAGGATACAAGATCCCCCAGAAAGTGGATTGGCTTTTAAGGATGGGGTTTTGGTTGGAGCTTTAAGGATGTGGTAAAGGTGTTGCTGTGAGGCAATGGGAGACAGGTGAACTGGGTTAAATAGGGTAGATGATAGCATTTTGTTTTGTCATCTCCAGTCTTAACTTTATGTGTTTTCCCCGCTCTGGCCTTTTCTCCTCTGACTCTTCCCAACCACTGGTTCTCAGGATCTACTGCCTTCTCCATTGGATTCTTCCCCCATCCCACCCCCAATTACTATCCTCAGACTGAGAAAATGATGTACACGTTGAGTTAACAAATCAAAGAATCACTCCATAAAGGTCAGCCGTTTGTTATTTTAATAAAACTTTAAAAACAAAACAAAATACCATTTCCCTTAATTCTCTGTAGCAAATTGGAATCTTCCTTCCTCTTTACTTCCCTTCTTCCTTTTCCCCAGACTAGGTGTTCTAAGATTCCGTATGAGTTGCCCTTCTGCTAAAAGATTAAGAGAGGAGAATAAGTTCATGAGCATGGCAAAGCTGGCGGAAATAGGGAGATCCAACTAAGACCACTGTAAGCTTTGCTACCATTAGAGGAAGAAAAGTTAACTGTATGAAATGAACAAATATTTGAAAAACACAGTAATTTCAAAACATCTAAAAGCAATTATTTTGTTTTGGTCTGCATGGAAAACATTAGAATATAAAACAGATTAAAAAATGAAGATGGCTAATGCTACTAATGACAACTTTATAAGAATACATGAAAAGCAGTATGTATGACTGCCCTTCAAAACCATTAAACAGTATGTATGACTGCCCTTCAAAACCATAATATATTCTCAATATATGAACTATAAAAATATACATAAAGATATAATCAACATATTGGACAATAAAACATACATGAAGATATAATCAATATATTGAGAATATATTACCTATTTATTGGAGTGTAGCAAGATAGCATTAGCTACAGGGTATAATTCTTCCTTTTAGAATTGTGATTGAAGTTCAAAGCTGAGCACAGGAGGTGCAAAGAACATATATTCTACGTTCAGCGGACCATTGTGAGTTGCTGAGGCCAATCTTCAGGGGACTGTACATAAAGAGGACTGAAGAGAGCGGAAAAGCCTATCTTTTACAGGAATGCAGTGTTTGTGTTAAGGGATGATTCTTCTTCCTCCTCTTCGCCTCCTCCCCCTGTGGATGTTGCAAGAAAGCTACCTATAACATTACAAATGGCTAAGGCAGCCCTTCTTGTAAGTTTCAAAACCATTGGGGCATCTGATTATTGGTGGCTATTGGGGTATGGAGAAAGTCAAACAAAGAAAGTGAGAGAGAGAATATAAATAAGGAGCTAGAATACATTTCCCCTGTTTGGTGTGATAAGAATGCTGTTGTTAAAATTAGATTTGGCTGCAGGTGATAGAAAACCTAAAGTAACAGTATGACTTAAGTTGGATACTTATCTTGCTCTCTTATATAAACAAAATCCATGGATCTGGGCAATCTAAAGGACTTCCAGTTCTGGTAATAATAGACGAGGCAATTTGGGCCAGCCACCGCTGCCAAAGGCAACAAAATGCTGGGAAGAAACCTCCCCTTAAAATCATCAAAGATCTAGCAAGATAGTGAGACATACCAGGCTATGACCCAGAGAAATGAGTAACACCAGGCCACTTATGTCCTCGGGGTACTTTTTAGTTCAAAGGAGACCAGAGAGACTGATTTGTACTTTCTTGTGGCTCCTGAAGAAGAGAGAAAAAGTAGTAATTAGTGGACCCTGGTGAATCACCTCTGCTTTATGCTGTGGTCCCAAGGGGCTGTACTTTAAGAGTGTAGATAAACCAGAAATTTATTTCCTTGCGCAAGAGTCCAGTTTCTTTGTGTCATATGATGTTCCACAAATCCAAAGGCCTTCAACCTAGATTAAAGTGGTCTTCTACTGCTAATGTCTCTATTGCTTGGTAGAAGCCAACAAAAATGCCCTAAGAAAATAACAGTATGTTAGGTCTCAAATTATTTCAGCAAATAATTTTCTTTCAAATAAAGTATGTACTACACCATCAAAGATAATGCAGCACATGAGGAAATAAGACATGATGAATAAGAATCAACAGAAAAAAAGACAGTTTAGGTACAAAAGTGATACAGATATTGGAATTATCAGACAGAGACTATAGAACAACTGTTTGCTCTCTTCAAGAAAACAAATACTTGAAAATTTTAGCAAAACTCAGAAATTCTAAAAAGTGACAGAACAGAGTTAAAAAGAGTATCACATAGAAATCCTAGAACTAAAAATCACAATAAGTAAAGAACTCAGATGGAATTAACAGAAAATTAGATATAGTTGAAAAGAGAATTAATAAATTGAATATTAGAAGAATCTATCCAGTGTGGAGAGCCAAAAGGATAAAAAGACTGAAGAGAGGGTAAGAGACAGGGAGAGTACAGTGAGAAGGTAGGACAATCATCTAACTGATTCTTAGAAAGAGGGAAAGGAAATAGTGCATCTGTCAAATTTTTCTAATGGGGCGGAGGTGATATTTGAAGTGATAATGACAGAATTTTTCAAAACAGATTAAAGACATTACTCCATAATTTTAAGAAGTCTAATGTGTTCCAAACAGAATATATTTAAAAAGGATCCATGCTTAAACATATCATAGGAAGAAATATTAATACCAAGAAAATACCTTGGATTACCTTGAAAGTAGGAATAGTTTGGCCAACAGCTAACTTCTCAGTAGGAGCAATGGGATTCCGAATACAGAGCACTCAATATTCTGAAAGCAGAAAACACCAAGTTAAAGCTCCATGTCTAAGGAGAATAAAGACATTTCCAGACAAAACAAAACTGGGAGAATGTGTCATCAGCAGAACAACAGAGAAGGAAATACTAAAGGATAAAGAAGAAGGAAAATGATGCCAAATGAGAGAATTTAAGATGAATGAGAATGTTAATATGCAGATAAATGGAAATAAATAATGCTGTATAAAGCAATCATCATCGTCATCATCATGCCCTTTGGAATTTAAAAAAAATCTACAGAATTAAATATAGGACAACAGTTGCACACAACAGGGTTGGAGCAGGGGTCAGAATGGAGTTAAAATGTTCTAAGGTCTTTACATTGTCTAGGAGGAGTGAGGATATTATCGTCAGACTTTGTTAAGTCATAAATACATATTATAATTTCAAGGATAATTATTGAAACAATTCAAAAAAGTGTATAATTATGAACTAGTGGAGGGGAAGAAGTAAATAATTAAAATATAATCAATTCAAATACAGCAAGAAAGAAGAGAAAAAATGTAGAATAGGCATGTAGTAAATAACCAACTTAAGTGCTAACATGTCAAATTATGTTACGTGTAAGTGGAGTAAATACCCTAACCAAAATGATCTAACTGTATTAGAAAGAAAGGATATACTCTTTACAAGAGACCAGCTAAAAGACTGCAAGTAGAATGTTAGAAAAAGATATACCATACAAACTAAAACCAAAACCAAAAGTCAAAGTACCTATTTTAAAATCAGATAAAACAGACTTTAAGAGAAAAAAAAGCATTATTAGAAATAAACAATCTCTAGATAATGACAAAGGACAATTCCTGAGGATATAAGTCACTTCTAAATTTCTTTACTCCAACTAACATAATCCCAAAATACATAAAGTAAAAATTATCAAAATCAGGAATAAGTAGAGAAACTGAAGACCATAGTGGATGATTTCACTACACTTCTGTCAGTAATGAATAGAGCAATCAGACAAAAATCAGTAAGAATGTAAAAGAGTTGAACAACACATTGAACAAACCTGAGAATGTTTCGGGAACTGTTCTAGGTATTGGGGAAACAGCAGTAGATAAAACAAAAATCTTGGCTCTCATAAGGAAAGCTATGAAGAAACATCAAACTGAGAAGGTAATACAGAGTACTAGGGGTTGAAGAGTGGTTTGCAAATTTTAGTGGGGTGGTCAAGGAACATCAGACTGAGAAGTTGACATTTGGGCAAAAACCTCAAGGTGATGGGAGGAAGAGCGTTCCAGGAAGAGTGAATAGCAAGGATACTCCTAATACCACATCCCAACTCTCTCCCATTCCCCAGGGATGACCTCAAATATGAGGAAAGAAAGGATTGCGTGAGAAAGGGAGTGGCAAAGTGGAGGGAACTTGACCTTGGAAAAGAAATCTAGAGGCAGAAATAAAATTTTGAACTTTGTCTCAAAAAAATTCTAGCCCTGTTCTTGGCTCAGAGGAAGAATAAAGTTGTAATGATGAGTTTTTATTTTACAGGAATTTATCCATTTTTATTCTGTAGTCATTTATGCATTAAATAAAATTTCAAACCACACACAGAGATCTCTAATCTCACCACCTTTGCAGAATTATTTTCATTAATTAGTTTTCCTTCTTGTCTTATCTATATGGATGCCTTTTTTTGACTCATAAAAAACTTTTACTGAGACCAGATATGAGTCACAGAGTTAGGTGACTCATCGCCCACAATTTATTTGAGCCAGAATCTGAAGGTGAAAGGGAGATGATTTCCACGGACACCCTGTGAAGAAGGGTTCTGGGGAATTCAACTGCACGAGTTGCTTGATAGCTCCTGAGGGCATGATGGGTAATACAGGATTAGAGCAGTTGAGCCAGCAGTCAGGGTCCTCAAAATAGGAAGGGCTGGGGCAAAAGCAGCACGAATGAGCCTAGTTTCTATTCTGTACACATGGGCAAAAGGGCAGCAAACAGCAGCATAAAAGGGAAGGAGGCCCAAATTAAAAAACAAAAAACACAACACTTTATCAATAAGAAATCAATTTTCATCAATCCACCCTGAGAGAAGCCATGGAAAAATTCAACCTTCTCAGCAGAAACTTACTCCTAAATTTCTAATGAATGTATATTCTTCCCTGCAGATGTGGGTTGATTCTGAATTTAGAATTATTTTGGAAAGTGATGGAGTCCCAAAACAGGAGGCTCGGGTGGATGGGCACTTTCCTGTCTTCAGAGTTGTGCTTTGCTGCTTTCCCCAGAAATTCCAGACTCCTTGGAAATCAAGCAGATGGGTTTCCTCTGTACTGCCGCTATTGACTTGTTAGACCATACAGTATGGCTTCAGCTGCTGCTTCTCCCTGGCTGGCTTTTACCCCAGCTTTCTAGTGCCCTGTTGTATTTTTCTGTTTTTAAGCTCTTAGCCAGAGTGGTGTTGAGTTTCATTCTTAGATGAATGAAATGCCAGAAACTGTTGACTCCATGTTTTGCAATTTCTTATTCCTCGCATACTAGGGTAGATCACTGGGTCTTGTTGATAGGAAATCCCATTGTCAGGTTGCTGGGAGCATTGCAAAGCAGACTGAAGGAACTCCTTAATGGGTAGGTGAGGAAGCCGTGAAGGCACCTCCTGATCCAGGCCATGCAACGTGAGGCTAAGGAAGCAGGTACTTCAATGGTGGGATCCTGCGACCTGGTGCTGTCCAGGGCACTTCCTGTGCTAAGCTGTTAGTCTGGGCCCTCTAACAAGCCAATGCCAAGATGGAATTAGGTGTGTGAGATTTTTATTAAAGGACCATGAGAGGAAATGGGGAGGAGGCTGGGAGCTATTGCGAGAGCTGCGAGACTGAAATGCAAATCTGACCCCAGCTGAAGGAGAGAGGAAGGAGAAGTTGGGTGGAAGCATTTCAGACTTCTGTGTAGCCTAGAGAATGTTCAAGAAGGCATTTGACAGTCCTGGCGCCTCAGAGTGCCATGTCTCACAGGAGTGGGTCAGCTGTAGCATCCTTGCTTCTCTCATCTATGACTAGGAGCCTCTGGGGAAGCATGGCCTCCATACAAACACTGCAATGGGTTTCAGAGAGCAATGCATTTCACAGAGCAGGAGCTGGCACTATTGTCTATTATGCTCCAGGGTTGGAAGGGCTGGCGGTGGTGGCGGGGTGGGTGGCAGAGTGAGTGCAGTGGTGGTGAGGATGGTGGTGGTGGTGGGGTATAGGGGCAGGTGGGTGGTAGGGGTGGTGGGGCATGGGGGTG
>NW_012113808.1:8685956-8686821 GCF_000951035.1 Colobus angolensis palliatus
TGGGGGGTGGTAGTGGTGGGGTGGTGGTTGTGGAGTGGTGGTGGGAGGTGCTGGTGGGGGTTTGGAGGTTTGCGAGGTACATGCCCATGGCTGCTATATAAAGTTCTAGAACTGTCTTACTAGATTGCAGATAGTTGTGAATACTTACCTCAGTAGGTGCTAATTGTGAAGTGAAACCAATTATATTCACATGGGAAAAAAAAAGTATCTCTCTAGTAGACGTGACCTCAAAGGAAGGAAGCAAAGGGAGTTGAGCCTTTTATTTGGGCTGTGAACAGCGCCCTTCACCATTAGACTCCTTCTTCTCCACGCTTCATTCTTCGCAGCCTCCTTCTAAGACACTAACTAGCAATTCCAAATATTTCATCTTCACTCACAGGTTATACTCCTTTATACCACCTCCAAAGGCTAGCTGATGTATTTTTCCCTTGGGGAGTGAGGTAGGACAGAAAAGAAAAAACCATGTATGTGGGCTGCTGCCTGCAAAAGTCTTTCCAGATCTCTGGTGAGTGATAGCCCAGGGTGGCATTTGGTGTACCAGCAAGGCCATGCAACCCTCAGTCAAGAAACTCAAGTTCTAGTCATTTGTTTTTGCCCATCAGTTACTTCATGATCCAAGCAGATTGTCTCCTTTTCTGGAGCTTTAATATCCTCAGCTGCAGAACGAGACAGCAGGCAACTTTTTTCAAAGGATTGGTATTCTATAATGTCTATATTTTATTTTATTTTAAAATTAATTAATTATTTATTTCAGAGCCGGTGTCTCACTCTGTCTCCTGGCTGGAGTGCAGTGGCATGATCATAGCTGACTGCAGCCTTGAACTCCTGGGCTCAAGTGTTCCTCCACCCTCGGCCTCCCGTGTAG
>NW_012113808.1:8688172-8690060 GCF_000951035.1 Colobus angolensis palliatus
GGCCTCCCAAAGTGCTGGGATTACAGGCTTGAGCCACCGCGCCCGGCCCTAAGTGGTCTTTTAATTGGCAGTAGCATTACTGTCTCTGGCTGTGAAAAATAGGCAGTTCTCCAAAGACCTTTCCATGTGTGTGCTGAAAGGTGCAATGCAGAGTTTTGCTGCAGTGAGTCTGCAGGCACTGTCTTGCTGAGGAAGCATCTTAGACTTCCCGAAGCTGGCTTCGTGAAGTTGCTGTTTTGCATAATAACACATTTGGCCTAGAAAGGGCTTCAGGAACATCACTGTCTTTTATACTGTGAACCCGATTATATTAATAAACTCCCAAAGAGCAAGTCAATCACTTTCCTCCTTGGGCCTCTTCAGTGCCGTATAGAAAAGCATCTTGTCAGTGGAGTAGTGGTACCTGTACCTCCCTATGATCTATATGGACTGGGGCAAGGTGCAAATCAAATGTCCCCTTCCTTTTGTCTGTAGAAGAAGACAAGCAAGAGAATGTATTCAGATTTACTAACCTGGGACTTTCTGACTGGAGACTGATTATCACTTAATGTTCACGTTTAAATGGGTCAACAAAAAATGTATCTCCATCCTCAGGAACGTCATTCCAGTTGAGTTTGATTTTATTTATTTATGTGCTTGTAACTAAAAGTTTCCTCTGGAAGGAATAAAATTATGGAAATTAAACAAAATTATTAACACTTTGTCTTCTTAATGTCACAATTAAATATTGCTCCCACTAATTATAATAGTAGTTATCCTTTATTGAATAATTAGTATATGTTAACTATTGTGCTAAGTGCTTTACATGTTTAATCTCTTTTTTGTTTTCAAAACAATTTGCAAGGAAAGAAGTGTTTATCCCTATTTTGCTGTAAAGAAAACGGAGACTCCACAAATGACACGTCTGTACCTAATTTCATTACAATGTCCTTCATTTAATACTCTGCTTATCTGACCCTGCAACTCTGCATTCTGAGCCCTCGTGTCTACATTTGTAGGCCTGCCATCTCTTCCCTCACTGTTGTTCCAAATGCAGCCTCAGCCATGACCCTAGTATCTGAGTATCTGCGCATGGGCTGGCTGCATTCCATCACTATTTGTTGTTCTGGGACCTTTTTGCTTTTTTTGCTTATATTCTAGGTAGATGAGGATATCGGTTCACTACCAGAAAGGAGCTATGGTACTGCGTTATTTTGTAAAACTGGTGGTAAATATATGGCATTTGATAAATCTTGAGATGGTATAGGCTCAAAGTAAAAGTAGGTTTTAGAAAGTATTTAGGCAGGCCGCACATGGTGGCTCACATCTGTAATCCCAGCACTTTGGGATGCTGCGAGGGGTGGATCACTTGAGGTCAGGAGTTCAAGACCAGCCTAGCCAATGTGGTGAAACCCTGTCTCTACTAAAAACAAAACAAAACGAAAATTAGCTGGATGTGGTGGTGGGCGCCTGAGGAGAAGGCAGCAATATTCAAACGATCATAGGAAATAGGGCAGTGCTTTGCAGTTAACCCAGTGAATTCAACAGTCTATCTCTGACACCAGCAGGATTTTCCTGCTAGAGCTTAATGATTTTCTCTGTTCTTAACATCCTAACTTCCCATTAAAATGGTCTCTTAAGAGACCTGTGCATCCAATGCCCTCATTTTACAGATAGGAAAACTGGGCCGGGTGCAGTGGCTCATGCCTGTAATCCCAGCATTTTGGGAGGCCAAGGGGGGGATCACGAGGTCAGGAGTTCGAGACGAACTGGGTGACATGTCGAGAGACTCTGTCTCAAAAAAAATAAAGAAAAGAAAGTATTTAGGTAAATGTTTACAAGAGGTTTTACTATGAATATGGAGACTAAGATTCCAATGGCTCCAATGGCTATCACCTCTTCTTTCTTT
>NW_012113808.1:8690755-8733729 GCF_000951035.1 Colobus angolensis palliatus
CCTGGCTAAATTTTGAATTTTTAGTAGAGACGGGGTTTCACCATGTTGGTCAGGCTGGTCTTGAACTCCTGACCTCGTGATCCACCTGCCTCAGCCTCCTAAAGTGCTGGGATTACAGGCATGAGCCACGCACCCGGCTCAGTTTTCTTATCTGTAAAATGAGGGCATTGGATCCACAGGTCTCTTAACAGACCATTTTAATGGGAAGTTAGGATATTGAGAACAGAAGAAAACCATTAAGCTCTAGCAGAAACATCCTACTGATGTCAGAGATAGACGGTTGAATTCATTGGGCATAGCTGAGAAGCACTGTCCTATTTCCTATGCTCAAATCATTTGAATATTGCTACCTTCCCCTCAGATGTTGAAAGCATGTCTTCCTTTTTCAGATGAGAGATCTGAGGCTAATTTTGGCCATTGGTTGGCCATGGACTCTTATTTATTGCTGATTACTTAATTTGCAGGGCAAATGCAATGTCAATGAATGGCAGATGAGTGGCAGCTGATGTGATGGTAGCCAGGAATAATTGCCAGTAAATGGAGAGGGCTGCCCTACTTTGCTTTACTAAAGTTAGCAGGTGCCTGCAGAGACTCGTATGGCTCCTAATGATTTTTGTTAAGTTTGGAGAACAGTTGGACTGCAGATTAATTTCACCATGTTTCTTCCTGACATTTCTCATTTAAAAGGTGCTAAAATTCTAAAATGAACAAAAATCAAAAGTGTCTTCTTTACTCAAGGGGAAAATTGCCTCTTTGCAGAAATGCTTTCTAAGGAATATTGACTTCTTGATTTGACTGAGACATTTGTCTGTCATGAGCTTCCTCACTGACGCTACTTACCTTTCTTCTTCCAAGTACTTGTTTCTATGCACGTTTATTCTTTCTTCTCTTCCATCTGAGATAAAAAGATAGTTTTCTTCCTTTCTACGTACCAACTCTTCCACCTGTACTCTGGAATTATCTTTTTGATTTCAAAAGTAATACATACTTATTGCAGAAAATTTGGAAATTGTGGAGATGTAAAAGAAGAAAATAATATCACTTATAATCCCAGCACTGGAGACAGTTGCTGTTAACGTTTTGAGGTCTTTCTGATTTTTTTCTAAGCACACTTTTTAGAATAATAAAATTGGGATTCTATTGTACACTAATTTGAATGGCACTTAAAAATTAATATACAAAGAGCATTTTCCATGCTACTAACCACTTTTTGAGAACCTTGTTTTAATGACTGTATGGAATTTTATTGTGGGATTGTATGCTACTTTGCTAAATTATTCCTTTCACCTGATATTAAGGCTTGTCCCTACATTTTTGATCCTGTCCTTTCTTAGCTCCCCTGAGAGTGCACCCTTCCATCATGCCTCTGCTCTTCCTCCATCGCCACGGCATTTTCTATTGATGCTTTTCTTGCATCTTCAGGCACACAGGTGCATCTCTACTCTCATCTCTAATCTGCTGTGTCATTTTGGATGTTTCCCATTTCGGTCTCTGGTTTTGTCATTGCATCACAGTCTATGAACTGCATGTTTTGTCTCCTACAAATTCATATGTCGATATCCTAACCTCCAATGCGATGGTATTTGGACATGAGGCCTCTTGGAGGTCATTAGGCCAAGAGGGTGGAGCTCTTATGGATGGAATTAGTGCCCTTATAAGAAGAGGCATGAAGGAGCTTACTTCTCTCTTCCACTGTTTGCCATGTAAGGATACAATGAGAAGGCAGCCATCTGCAAACCAGGAAGAGGGCCCTCACCAGAACCTGACCATGTTGACACCCTGATCTCAGACTTCCCAGCCTCCAGAATGGTGAGAAATAAATGTCTGTTGTGTAACCCACCCACTCTATGGTACTTTGTTATAGTAGCTAGGACAGACTGAGACACACAGATAATCTAGGCATGGCTCTGGGCGTGTCACTGCACCCGGTGAAGATCAGCCCCCAACATAGCTTCCCAGGCTCATTTGCCCTCCACATGCACCCCTTGATCTAATCTAATTGTATTGCACATGTACACCCAGACATCCTGCTCATGACCTCCTTTCTGGCCATTATGCATAAGCATGATACATATTCATTGAAACTACTGATAAAAATGTCAAACCTCAGGCCTGTGGCTCAACATTAGGGACTTACAAGATGAAGTAAATCTACTTATCAACACTCTTGAAGCAAAGATGATTTAGCCAATTGTTTATATAGAGAATGGTTGAACATTGCAGCCCGTGTTTCTCCATCCTGCCTCCTGGGATATTATTAGTGGTCCATTTGAAACTTTGGAGTAGGTCAGACATGCTGCACTTCCAGATTTCCCTAATCATCACATCCACCTTCTAGAGCAAAAAGGGAGGTGACATTGTCAGATTCTGATCTTCATGAGGCCATGTTGGTTCCTGGAGATCACTGCTGCCTCTTCTAAAGGTTCAGAAGATTCCTTATTAAGCCACTCCAAATCTGTGAATTGTTTTTGCTCCTTTTATGAAAAATTGAAACTATCTGTGTTGATTGTTTGCTGATATCCATAAGGTGACAGATGGAGAGTGCAGTCCATGTGCCTGGGGTGGACTTGAAATGGGTCCGTGGTCTTTGTAGGCATTTGCTGTGGGGAGGACTTAGCTCTCCTGCTTTCCCTCTGCTCCATGACCCTGAACTAAGGCCCACTGCCCCTTCTAATGCTGCAGCCACCAGCTGCACATAGTAGGGTGGTAGGCAGAGTAACACTCCTGAAAGATGTGCATGTTCTAATCCCTGGAACATGTGAACAGGTTGTCTCACAGGGCAAAAGGGCTTTGTACATATGATTATATTAAATATTTGAGATGAGGAGATTATCCTGGATTCTCTGGGTGGGCACAACGCAATTACTTAGGTCCTTAAAAGGGTTAAAAAAAGATTTGAGGATGGAGGAAGGAACCATGAGTCAAGGATGCAGGCAGCATCTGGAAGCTGGAAAAGGAAAGGGAGCAGATTCTCCATAGAGCCTTCAGAAGGAACATAGCCCTGCTGACACCTTGATTTTAGCCCTGTGAAATCCATTTCAGACTGCTGATCTCCATAACTGTGAAATAATAAATCTGTGTCGTTTTAAGCCACCAGATTTGTGGTGATTTATTATCACAGCAATGGGAAACTAATACAGTAGGTAACCAACAGACATTTTAAATTCTTGAGATTTGAAAAAGGCCTTAATATTTGTCTACTCTGATCCCTATCCTGAATTCCCCTTTTTATGACTTCTGTCAAAGGGGAAGCCTGTGGTGTGTACGTTGGGATTGGAAAGAAGAGTACAGCCAAAGGAAAATGGGAGATGAGAAAGCGTTTGTAAATATGCTTTATTTTGGAGACATAATACATGTAACACTTCACCCATTAAAAGCATAGAGTTCAGTAGATTTTAACATATTCAAAGAGTTGTGCAACCACCACCACAACTGATTTGGGAACATTTCATCATTCCAAAAGGAGATCTTCTACCCATTAGCAGCCAGTCTCTAATCCCTCTCACCCCCAATTCCTGGCAACCACGAATCTATTTTCTGTCTCTATAGATTGATCTATTCTAGACATTTTACAGACATGGAATCATACTGTATGTGGCATTTTATACCAGGCTTCTTTCGCTTGGTACAATATTTTCAGGGTTCATCCATGTTGCAGCACGCATCAGAACATCATTCCTTTCTATTGCTGAGTCATATTCCATTGCATGGATAGGACCACATTTTGTTTAACAGTTCATCAATTGATGGACATTTGGGTTGTTCACACTTTTGGCTTTTATGAATGATGCTGCTATGAATAATTGTATGCAAATTTTTGTGTGGCTATACACTTTCATTTCTCTTGGCTGTATACCTAGGAGTGGAATATCTAGGTCATCTGATGACGTTACATTTAAACCTTTGAGGAGCTGCTTGTCTGTTTTCCAAAGGAGCTGCACCATATTCTAATACCTTCTCACAAGCAATGCATGAGAAACCTCATCAATAGGAATTCTTGCTGGCTTCTGAAAATTATGTAAAGGACACAAAATGCAAAACGTGGATAAGAAAGACTGACCTGGATGTTTTCAGAAGTAAAACAGCATGAAAAGAAACTTGGGTGACCAGTTGGCCTGGAAACTCTTGAATGATACCTGAATTTTTTTTTTTTTCTGAGAAACAGTTCATATTGGCTAAAATCTATTGGCAAATGGCTGCGATAAATTCTTTTGAAGATTTTAGTCTGTTTGGTTTCTTTGCATTTCATTTGATTAGCTTTTGAGAAATTCTGATGACTAATGCCTCAGAAGAGCTTCTTGAACCACAACACAGTGGGGCAAGACTAAGTGCCCCATGTGAATAAACACATGCTACTATTCTTAGTTAAAAATAACATCATTTCAAGGTGAAGAGCATTATGCATTTTGGAGTTTTTATTAGTTTGTTAGGGTTCACAAAATAAAGTACCACAGATAAGGTGGCTTAAACAACAGAAATGTATTCTCTCATAATTCTGAAGGCTGAAAGAGAGCTGAATCAAGGTATTGGCAGGTGTGGTTTCCTTGGAGGCCTCTCTTCTTGGCTTATAGGTGGCCATCTTCACCACCTATGGGTATGTCTTCACATGGCCTTCCCTCTATGTGTATCTGCATCGTAATCTGCTTTTGTAAGGATATCAGTCATGAGGGCCCGCCTTGATAACTTCATTTACCTTAGTTACCTCTTTTTTTTTTTTTTTTTTCTTTCTGAGACAGAGTCTCACTCTGTCACCCAGGCTGCAGTGCAGTGGCACCATCTTGGCTCACTGCAACCTCTTCCTGCTGGGTTCAAGTGATTCTCTTGTGTTGGCCTCCTGAGTAGCTGGGATTGCAGGTGCGTGATGCCATGCCTGGCTAATTTTTGTATTTTTAGTAGAGACGGGGTTTCACCATGTTGGTCAGGCTAGTCTCGAACCCCTAACCTCGTGATCTGCCTGCCTCGGCCTCCCAAAGTGCCTACCTTCGTTACCTCTTTAAAGACTTTATCTTCATATACTGGGGGTTAGGACTTCAACATAGGAATTTTGGGGGGATACAATTCAGCCCAAGACAAAGTTCAGTATCATAAAATCATACTTACTGTATCAAAGGGGTCCGGGCTAGTGGAGAAAACAGATTTTAAAAATATATATTATTTTTACTGTGTGTCTTTAGGTAAAAGCATAAGCCTCAGGTCCTTATTAAACATGGAAAGATGTTTATTCTTGGTGCAAGAATGAAGGGTACTGTGTGACTTAGAGCAGACTCGAGAAAAGGTTAAGTGGATGCATTCTTAATTGTTCTTCTACCTTCCCCTACGTTTCCTCCTCACTCATCACAGTTAGGTATCAATATCTTCTTGCTGTAACTCTTCCATTAAAACCTGTTCTACCTGCAACTTAAGCATGCTATAATACGAATGTCTGACAACCATTTCAGGAGTTTTTTTCTGCTTTATGTTTTATTTTTCCAGAGGCCCAAGCCTTAAGCCAAAGGAATCACACCTTAAAGGAATTTCAGAGATCAGTTAGGGGATGAAGAAAGTATTTCCTGAAATCCTTTTCAGTACCCTGGATATCACCCCACCCAGATAATTGCTTACTCACCCTTTTACAATGTCAGCCTTGATGAGAACTCAGACGAAAGATGTACTTAATTAAAAATAAAACCCAACTTCAGAGAAAGATATCTTGTAGAAAAATTTTCTAGCCCTAATATTACCTACCTGTGTTGCTAATGATGGTATACTTTTTAATGTGAGTCAACATGTGCTGGCTCCCGTTTTCAGTGTTCCTAGATTTTTATCTGCCTGCCTTATTTTTGGAGGAACTGGCCTAACATCTCATGATTGTTGATACTATTAGAACTGGCCAGTATTTGGGTTGGCTGGGAGGTGGGGTGGGCCTGGGAGGCTGGCTTTCCTGTTGGTCTCTAGCCTGCAGAACTGTTGTTGTCGACCATGTAGAATGAAAACTGCAACTTTAATGGTGCTCATTACATCATTCACTGTCTGAAGAGCATGCACACTGTCACACGAGAAATGATAGCTGAGGATGGAAGTCTGAATATATTTGATCTTCATGATTTCAGTGTCTGGAGTGATGACTAGATATCTTTGTGCCACTTTCCTTTCTAGTGGCCGAAAAGGTATCTGATTCAACAGAAAAGTCCTTCAAAGTCTATACAAAAGAATTTGTCTCAGAGCTTCTTGATTATGTAAAGGCCTCTTTAGCTTTGAAACGAGAAAATAATCAGAATCTTCCTGTTACATTCTGGGAAACATACTCAGAGACATAACAGTTCAGGAGGAAAAACAGACAAAATGCCTTCCTGTCTCACCAAAATTAAATTAAATAAGTGGAGCCTGGCAAAGGGCAGGCTTTATGCAGAAATGATTTCCCCCTAGATCTAGAGATGACCTGATAGCCAAAGGTTGAGATTCATTTGATTAAAGTCTAAACTTCCATCTTTTGTGTTATAAGTCTTTTTGAGATTTGTAATCCTCATTTATAAAATGGGATTAATATTTTTACTTGTGTTACAACAAAATAAGATAATATAAGATTTGTAAAGCACGTAGCACATAAATATCAGATTACTTTTTCTTGCCTTGGTAGCAAAACTCTCTAAAAAACCCACTTATTATGAACATGTTGATTTTTTTGAAAAGTAGAAAGAGAATAGTAAGAGGAACACAATTTAAGATGAACACACCTAGATTTAACAATTGTTAACATTTTACCATATATACTTAATTTCTTTTTAGTTATTTTCTGAAGAATCTGAAGTAAATTGCAGACATAACTTTACTTTAACTTGAAATATTTAACATGTGCCTTTAAAAAGGAACATATCCCCCTATAACTACAGTACCACTTTAGTCTAACAAAATTAATACCAATTTCTCAACATCAGCTGACACTTAGTCTATATTGAAAATTTTCAGTGATTTCCAAATGTCTTTCAAAGTTGATTTATTCAAGTAAGATGCTGATATGAGCCTCTCATCAGGGAACTGTATTTTATCTCATCGCTGCTCACTAAGGGGGCCAACCTTGTTCTGTTGTTTACTAGTCAGCAGATCTGAAATTCCTCTGTAAGTCAGGCTAGGAACATACTTTAAGCTAACTTAATATGCAAACTTGGAAAGATAAATTGTTCACTGCAGCAAATCACTCATATGTTTTCAGGAACTGGTTGAAGACTTGAAGTCGTGGTCTTCCTTTTGGTACATCTCAGCGTGCATTCACAGGTGCTGGAATGATAGGAAGACGATTAGTGACAGTGGGTTTGGGGGGAGGCAAACGGGATGAAAAACTCATTTACATGGGGAATCTAAAATAATCAAATTTACAGAAGAAGAAAATAAAGTGGAAGTAGGAAGGGAAACTAAAATTGGGGGATCCCAATGGAGGAGGTGGCTTTGCATGAGGATGGAATGAACTCATCAATACCCCACATAGGTTTAACTCACCACCTATCATGGCTCAGTGGAAAGGCACAGATCTGGGTCCAGATCCCAGCTCCACTCTTCTAGCTGCATGACCTTGGGAATTACTATACATTTCATACTTTAGTTTTGTTTTTTTCTTCTATGCTGTGCTAATACTTTTGTCCACTTTCCATAGATGATGAAGAGATTATAGCAAGTGAACACAGAGTTCTGGGTATATAGTAACCACACACAAAAAGTATCTATCTATCTATCTGTGTATCTATCTATCTATCATCTATCTTTATTATGATGATGATGATGATGATACTTTACCTCCTATGGTGTTTGGTGCTTCCAACTCTATTGATGAATGCATCCCACACACAATTGTGCTCAAAATGTCATGACCTAAAGTGAAATAAATACAGGAGACAAGAGACTTATCATAGGATAGGGGTTTTCTGTCATATTTCAAGCAAAGCAGTTCTCCCCTGATCCCTGTCCATCTCCTAACCCTCTTCGTCCATATGGAGGTACTGCAGCTCAAGGTCACAAGGCTATCCATGGCTGAAGCCTCTCTCTAACTCCCAGATACCAAAACCTTGCAAAGCTCTGCCTCCTGCTGGCCTTACTTCCCAAGGTCAGTCCTGGATCTATCCCACTGGCCAGAGGGTCTTATAAGCACCCTCAGCTCAGCTCTAAAGAGAAAACTCTCTCCCAACTTCCTTGGTGGCCAAATCATCCTTTTCTAAAGCAGATTTATTCCTATAGAATTTAGAAAGCAAAATACTTTTGTTTTCCCAAGAGAGAGGTTTTGACAATAGTGTTTGGCAGGTACTTGTCATTGCTCAAGGGTTGCTAGGAGACAAATGAAGGCTGGCTCAAGATAGTTGCAAAGCATGGTAGTCTACTCTCTAGAACCGCAGTCTTGATTTCAAATTTTAGCTTGCATCTGAATCACCTGGGGATAGTTAAGATTCAGATTCCTGGGTTGCTAGGTCTGGGATACCTTGTGTTTCTAATAAACACTCTAACATAGGTGATCCAGGGATCAGGATCACACTTGGAGAAACATGGAAGCAAGTCAACTTGCCTAAAAGTGAGTCTGGAATTACCTCTCTGGGAATTGGTTTTCAGTGAATTGATTAAGGACTGGGAAACATTTTCCTAAAGAAAATAGCGTCTTTTCAGCATGATTTCAGGAATATAGATCTCCACAGTCATTTATCAGTGCGGGAGTGGTGTTCTGGTTTCTTTGCCTTTATTATCAAAAGCTTCTGTAGTCTGTTATCATTGACCTGATCATTGACCAGGTAGCCAGGAGAGGTAAGGAGGAGCTTTCTAGGCCATGGAACATCACGTGAAAGGCCTGTGATGGGAAACACATGAAGAGCTGAAGGATCTGAAAGGTATTCAGCAGGTAAATTAATATGATCTGGTGCTAGTTTGGCTATGGGAAATAGCATGGAAAAGATGATGTCCATGATGGGTTCTGGTTTCTGCTTATCCACCTGGTTGGTATCATTCAGGAAGTTAGGAAACACTAGAAGAGTCTTGTCTTTTTTAATTGTTTCTTTGTCTGGAGGATTGGGAGATGGAAATGAGAATTTGGTTCTGGACCTGGTTAATTTGAGATGCCTTTGAGATATCTAACAGAGATGATAAGTAGGCAGCTGGGCTGATGGGCATGGGGCTGGGAGGCATATGGGTTCAACACAGAAAACTGTGGGTCATGTGGGAATTGGTGGTTATGGAAGCTGTAGGTATGGGTGAAAATTTCCAGGGATAATGTAGAGGGAGAATCATTGAGTTCCAATGATTGACCCTGAGGAATCTTAACAAGTAAAGGACAGGGAAAGGGGGAGAAGCCAGCAAAAGGAAGCCTGAGGGAAGCTAATTTTTCTCAAGTGAAAAGTTTAGGCATTAAAAGTCAACTGGAGGGGCCGGGCTCAGTGGCTTATGCCTATAATGCCAGTACTTTGGGAAGGAGAAGCAGGAGGATTGCTTGAGGCTGGGAGTTTGAGACCAGTCTGGGCAACAGAGCAAGACCTCATCTCTATTAAAAAAAATTAACGGGAGGAAACCAATTGTTAGAAGGAGGTTGAATGTACTAGAGAGAGAGAGATTCCATATGAGATGTACGTAGGAAGGCAGGAAGGATGGGACCTGTAGCCCTGGGTTCCAAAGAGGTTATGGTGACACTGTCACAAATATTTTGCTGAATATCTGTCAGGATGCAGGTATTCTGAGAGTGTCACAGGGTTTTTGGTCTCTGAAGGGCTAGTGTGCTTTGACTTTGGCTTCCACATTGACTCCTCTGCCTGGGGAAGAGAAGTCTCTATGTATATGCAAGAGTTGTACATTTTTATAGAGACTCAGGACCGAGAAGGGTTTCTGTGTGGGAAAGTTTATCTCCAACTTTCCCTTCAACCAGGCTGGTCATGTAGTGTCTATAGTGCTCTGTGCCCTGACTTGGCTTCAAAAGGAATGGCTTGGAGAGACCAATACTTGTTCATTCTTTTCTATTTTCCTCAACCGAATTATGCAGCCATACAGGATTCCTATTATAAATTCCATGAATCAGCTCTTCCTAATGAAAGATTTTTGCATTTTGGGGCAATTTTTGTGGAAATATTTTGCAAAAAGTGAAGTGACAGCTGCCTCTTGTCAGACATCCTGATTCCAGCTGCACTAGCAATTTGGGTTCCAGAAAGTTCTCAGCCAGGAAGGAGTCATGCTATAGACAGAAAACAACCCATACATTTAATTCCACTGGAACTGCATTTAGATCCTGTGGTCATGCTAGAGAAAGTTTGTAATTCTGGAATGGTTGCTGAGAAAGGCTGTTTCCAGATTTTTACTCATCTGTTTGTACTTTCTTGGTGCCGATGATCAGTTTAATGAATGTCAACTGAGCACTTTGTCAAGTCCCTGGGTGGGAGACAGATGAACAAGGTATGGTCCATGTTACCAGAGTGCTGGGGATAGATGGATTCACAGGCACAAAGTCATCATCTCTACAATATAGAGGAAACAAAATGAAATGAAACAGTAACACAAAAGCAGAGAAGGTGAGGGAGGTGATAGAGTGTGTGTGTGTATGTATTTAAGGGTGAGACTGGCAGAGCTAGGACAAAGGCTGGAACTGGAAAATGCCCATAGAGCACATGACAATGAAGTTGGATCTTGAAACGTGGTGGGAGTTTGACAGACAGAGATGGAGGGTGAAGTGGGGAAGCCAAAGGCAAACACAAGGTCTGTTTGGTTATGTTTGCTGAGCAGAGCTGTTACCTTGGACCTCTCTAGTCCACATACCTTTGATGAATTCCCACCACTTGCAAAATAAAGCCCAACCCTACAGCCAGTTTGGAGTAGCGAATGTCTGGCTGTGCAGTTGGTCTTCATTTTGCAGGTAGTGGAGAGTTATTGAAGGAGTTTGGCCTGGAGAGGTCCAAGGTAACAGCTCTGCTTAGCAAGGTCACCAAGAGGAGAAGCAGAGGAGTGAGTTGTGGGGCAGAGAGGCCTGTTGGGGGGCTGTGGCAAAATCCTAGGTGAGAATCCATGAACAAGAATGAGAACAGGAACAATGGGACTGAAAAAAAAAGATGGCAGCTGTGAGGAAAGGACATAGAAAGGAAAGCGGAAAGTCAACAATGAATTGGAATCAACAGACATATTTACTCAGTAAATACAGTTAATGTTTCTCCCCTATCCCCAATATTTCCTCTCTTCCTCTTCTTTAGTTATGGAAATAACTAAAGGTTTTAGCTAGGTACATGTTTACTCTGGATAAAGACTACATTTTTTTCCAGCCTCCTTATATCAAGGGGTCTCTAGGTATCAAGTTTTGGCTAACAGGATGCAATGGGACTGTTTCTGCATGCTCTCTGATCCTTCTCCCCCCATCCCCATTTCAATTATTGGATTTGGCTGGGATGGTTGGAGCCCCATCCAGTCATTAACAAGGGCTCTGCAGGACTGGTCAGCAAGAGGGAAGGAGTCTTCGTCCCTGACACCATGGACTAGCCTGGCAAGCAACCCAGACTTTTATGGGAAGAAGTAATAACTACGGTCTTAGTTAAGCTACTGTTATTTTGGGGTCTTAGTCACTCACAGGTGAACCTAATTTGAGCTGATAATTGGTGACTGATTTTGGCTTCTGCTGACAAATGCAGAGACTAAAGGTAGGAGTCTGGGCCCCAGCAGAGGGGATATTGGAAGGAACATCCCATTCAGGAGAGCAGACCAGGTTCTGAGTACAAGGCAGTAGGCTAATGCTCAGAAGAAAGATGATCAGGAAGAACCTCTGCCCCATGTGTTGTCTTTCGGCCCTGGTACAATTTGTCACATGCTAGAGTCCTTAGTTAGCAATGTCTTAGGAAGTGAAGGGAGAGGCCAGTGTCCAGGCTTGGATTTACAGAGGATGAGCAGCTTGGGCAGCCAGGAGAAGCTGTTATGAGTTGGTCAGGGATAAAGGGCAGAGAGGTGGTATCTGGAAGAGGCATAAGAGACATCTTGGACAACATAAGCACTTCTGGGCATCCTTAGATGTATTTGGGAGGGTACTGATAATTTTGTCTTGAACAATGGGGAGCTTCCAAATATCGAAGGGGACAACTCGCATTTGGCCTTAGGTTAAAGGTTGGTCTAGGTGACCTCTAAAGCTGTTTTCAAGTCTGAGAATCTATGATTCCATAAAACAATTAAATCACTAGCTTGATTTCCTAGTAGACATCATTCTTGTTTCCTCTCAACTGACTCTAGGCCAGAATCTTTTCTGGCAAGAGTAGTGTGCTCAGATGGTGTGCATGTATTGGCCGGTGGGTGGGGCTAGGATAGTAACACTGTGATTGGGTTTTCAGTCCACTAAGGTCCGGCTAGTGCTGACCTTGAAATGGAATCAGACTTGAGAAACACCTGGGAGGAGGGTCAGGAAGCGGATGGAAATGGAAGTCCTGGAAAGGAACACTGGGGTGAGTGCCAGGCCATACGATAATTATTTTTAGAAGGTGTAATGATAAAAAACAATTTTTTGAGCAGGAAGCATTCCAGGACTGGATCTGGGGACTGGGATCCCAGGAGAAGGGAAGCCAAAGGGACAGGTAAGGTTCAGTCTGATGTGGCTGATGGCAGACAGGGTGGCTTCCCTTGAGGAAGTCTCTGTTTGTTTATTTTTGAATGTGCAGAAATGCTGAATGAGAGAGATCTGCTTTAAACTAGGGAATTGGAACTAGTTGCAGAAACTCCATATATATGTCATCTAGTACCAGGGGGCACTGTGGAATGTGCAATGATGTGCTTTTTGCTTAATCTGTGCATGTAGTGTGTCCTGAGACTCTCTGACACTGTAGAGTATGCTTTCTCATGGAGAACTGGGTAGGCAGCTGGGCAGGAAGTTCCTCATTCTAGAAGCAAAGCTTCTGAAAGAGAAATGCCTGCTGCCCTGGGTGGCAGTTCTGGAAAGTTAGCCAAGTGTTGGCAAAATCAGGAGGGAGATTTCATCCTGAGGACTATATCTGGGTATATTTTATCTCCAAATTAATTAATTAATTAATTCTTTTGTCATCTTATACCATCTATATATTTATATCATTCATATACATCTTATATTTATTTTATTTACCATCATATAGCACTCAATCCTATATACTGCTTGGCACAAAATTGAGTCTGTCTCTATCTATCTATCTATCTATCTATCTATCTATCTATCTATCTATCTATCATCTATCTGTTTTTGGAGGGAGCTTAGTTGGTCACTTTTTTTTTTTTTTTGAGACAGAGTCTCACTATGTTGCCAGGCTGGAGTGCAGTGGCGCGATCTTGGCTCACTGCAAGCTCCGCCTCCTGGGTTCACGCCATTCTGCTGCCTCAGCCATCCAAGTAGCTGGGATTACAGGCATGCGCCACCATACCCAGCTAATTTTTGTATTTTTAGTAGAGACAGGGTTTCACCATGTTGGCCAGGATGGTCTCGATTTCCTGATCTCACGATCCACCCACCTCGGCCTCCCAAAGCGCTGGGATTACAGGCGTGAGCCACCACGCCTGGCCTAGTTGATCACCTTTTAAAGATTGTGAGAGGCATTTTATATTCTGCTCCAGATTGGCTTAGATGATCTGTAAGGACATCATCTATCAATCGATCACCTCTCCCCCCCATCATCTACGTCTAAAGTTTTTTTTTTTTTTTAGAAATAATCCCTTCAGCAAATGCTTATTCTGTTGCCTCCTCAGGATATTAACCCTTTGGGACAACTTACCCAGAAAAACATTTCCAGCCATATCTTACTTAGTAAACAGAGGGTTATGTTCTACGGATAGAACACTGTGAGCCCAGGCAGCTCTGCAATTGCAAAGAAAAAAGCCCTAGTCCAGAATTATTTTTGGAATGCAAGAGAGGCCAAATACATTGCTGTACCATATCAGAAAAATGAAAAGTGAAGAGGGAGGGACACTATGGAAAAGGCAATGAGCGTAAGAATGAATTGCAGGGAACCAACTCAGCAAACAAACAGTACGAGGCAGCCCCACTGGAATCCTTCTTGCTGACAGGTCCCAAGGCACAAGCTGGGCACCTTCTTGAGGAATGAATCATTTCAGCCTGCAGTGGGGGGAGCTGGACAGCCAAGATCTGCCAGAGACAAATGGTTCTCTGCAAGTGAAGAGTGAGGGCACTGCAGCCAAGTGTCCCTGGAGCACAGTGTGGCTTTGCAGAGGGGAGAAAAGGGCAGGAGGCAGCACTGAAGGATCCTTTCCCTGGGAACAGGCACTTCCACTCATCTGCTCCCCGAAGTCTCTGGGCATCCCTCAGGGGCTCAGAGAACTGGTGTGAACTCAACTCTCTGTATTTTCTTGCAGTAGAGTTGAGGTCTCATGCCTTTTGAACTCGCGGGAGGCAGTATGAGGTTGGAAAAGCATTTTTTTTTTTTAAATGAGATCGACTCAGTTTGAATGCTGGCTTTGCCTCTTAGATGTATGATCTTGGACTAGCTGCTTAACCCCGGTAGGCCTCAATTTCCTTGTCTGGAACATTGGGATATCTCCTAAGACAGCTACGAAGGCTAACTGGTAATAAACAATACTTTTGGTGTTTCTGACCTATAGAAGATTCTCAGTAAATGTTAGTCCTCATCCCTTGGGGCCATGTTTTAGACCTGGCACCTGTGGAATTTGTGTGATTTCATAATTAATGGTTATCCCATCTAAGATGGCACCAGCAATATGCCTAATGTTACTGGACCCAGGTGAAAACTGACCAGCTGAGAATGCTTCACAGCCTTCACCAGAGAGGGAACAGAGCCATCCCCATAGGAATCCCTGACCAGACAATACCAGCTATTTATAAAATGCCCACCCTGTGCCCTGCACTGTGCTAGGGACAGTGAAGTAAGTATACATAGCTATTTAGAAGAAGATTTCTGCCCTGAAGGCTTTCTAATCTGGATGGGAGAGGAACTCTGACATTTGATAGACTAGAAGCTCTGAAACTCAGAAACAGACATACAACCCCAGACATGGTGTACATTGCAGAGTACAAGAGGGACTATGACATTCTGGCAGAGAAATTTTGTACCTCTCTTAATGCAGCAAAAGATGGCAGTGTTCCTAGGGCTGAAGCATCTCATGCTGAATTAAACAGATTGAGGACTGATAAAAACAAATAAGAGCTAGTATTTCTTTAAGGGTTTGTGTGTGTGTGTGTGTGTGTGTGTGGGTGGGTGGGTCAGACCTTGTACTAGTCACTGTACTTCGTTCATCTTTATTGTAACCTGACAAGGATAAGTAATATTAACCACAGTTTAGAGGTGCAGGGCTGTATGCACTGGGAGGCAACCCAGTGTCACACGGGAAGGGACAAGATTTAAACCTAGGTCTTTCTGACCTTAAAACTCGATGTTCCTTTGATTATGATGTGCTGCCTCTCACAGAACTAGGCAGCACATCCCTAAGAACTGCTGAGTAGGCAGCATTTCTCCTAAGAACTTTCAGATATTACTTTGGAGTGAGGACACCCAACCCTGGTAGAAATATAGCAAGTGGCTGATTATAGCATTACAGGCAGAGGGAGGGAGTTACGAAGGCTGAGTTGAAAGCACCCCTGACAGTCTGCTCCTCTCTGCAAAGTGCAAACCCTCTTTCCCCACCACAGCCAGCTCCGGGTCACTTCCTTGGCTCTGAGGGGCAGAGGCTGCCTGGCAGGGTTACCTCTCCTGGGTCCTCAGAATGAAGTACTTTCCTCAGGGAAGGACTATTGCAGCCAGGTGAGACAGATGGTGAACGGAAAAGGGGAGCACTTTAGTGCCGGGTCCTTGTTCTAATTCTTCCCTTTCCTGGCTAGTCACTGAACCATCCAGGCCTGAAAACTGGGTTAGTTTTACCATCTCCTTCCCAGGGTTTTGAGGGAATAAGATAAAGTCCTAGAGTGAGAGAGCTCTATAAAATGCTGCATCCATGCCAGGTAACATTTGACCATTTGACACATAGCACTGTGATGGGTGATGGGTAGTTTTTTTTTTTCTTAAAGTGTAGCTTGTTAAATTCTTACTGAAAATAGACTCCAAACTACATTCTTGGCAGGGTACGAGAGAAAGGCCTGACTGTTGTCTGCTGAAGCCATGAAACTGCTCTCAGGAAGCTGTTGGCTGCCAGGAGAGCCCCAGCTGAGGAGAGCGGCTGAGAGAATTACCTCCTCAGGCCCCGCAGAGGGAGGGAGGCCCTGCGGGTTGAAGCCAGCCAATGCTCAGAGCAGCGTGGGCGGCCTGGAGGGTCCACATAGCACTTGGCTACTGCGCTGCAGCATCATTCCTAGCAGGCCATCTTCTCATTCCACTTGTCTGGCATCGGCAGGGCTGCACAGAAGCCCAAAGACTGAGCCAACTGGGGTGGCAGAGAAGAGCAGTAAGAACAGAATGAAAAAAAAGAAAGAAAAAAAACCCCTCCAGCTAAATGCTATCCTGCCATGAAATAACAGAATTTTCCCCCAAACCCTCGGTTCCCCTTTCACCAATCCCAAGCAAAATAATGGACAAGTCTGATTCTGTAGCCACAGCAGACACACGGTCTGTCAATCTGGAAATGGGGGCCGTTACCTCCAATTCAGCCCTGGGCGCCTGCAGGGTCGGGAGGGAGGCTGTGGACCCGGGTCACTGGGCTGGTCCTGTCATTGACTCGGGGTGGCGTTTCTATCAGGGGTCTGGGTTGGCCCTGCCTTGGTTAGTCCCGCAGAACTGTAGCCTCCTCAGTCTTCCTGCAGATGTCAGGAGCATATTTGATAAAGATTGGATTCTCTTGCTTTGATCTCCTTGGGAGGGAGGATTGGTGACCACAAGTCTGAGGATACTTCTGCTTTCAGAACTTGAAATCTGAAAGGGTCAGAGGGGTTTTAGAATATTTCATAAGGATTTGCATGGGCTTTGGGCTTCCATTCCAGCAATTAACCAACCTCAGGAAACTGCTTAGGGTCTGGGTCTTTGCAGGAAAATCAGATTCCAGAATATGGAGGGTGAACAATCAGGACTCGGGGCACTACTCGCAATCATGAGCCTGTGGTAGCCAATGCCAGTCAACTATGACACTCTCTGAAACTAAGCCCAGTCTCCTTGGTATTAATCCCAGCACTTTGGGAGGCCAAGGTGGGTGGATCACAAGGTCAGGAGTTTGAGACCAGCCTGGCCAACATGGTAAAACCCTGTCTCTACCAAAAACAACAACAAAAAATCTGGGCATGGTGGCGTGTGCCTGTAATCCCGGCTACTCAAGAGGCTGAGGCAGGAGAATCATTTGAACCCGGGAGGCGGAGGTTGCAGTGAGCCGAGATCATGCCATTGCACTCCAGCCTGGGCAACAGGGTGAGACTCTGTCTCAAAAAAAAAAAAAAAAAAAAAAGAAGTCTTTTCAACAGAGTATTCTCTGAAAGTATTACCATTTGTTAGGAGCTGTCACTTGAAATTCATTTATTCATTCAATCATGTGACAAATATTTACTGAACTTTTACTTGATGACAAATACTGCAGTAAGCATTGGAATAAAATTCTGGGTAAAATCAGAGTGTACTCCTGCTCTTCAGAGCATAAAGTTCAGTGGGAGAGATCAAATATATCAGCAAATGTAAAATTACAATTGTGACAAGTATGTGTTAAGGGAGAAACATAAAGTGCTCATCACCAAAAGATTTCACCTGGCTGGGGAAATCAAGGATGAAAGGATGGCCAAGCTGAGATCTGAAGGATGAGTAGGAGTTAACCAGGTTAGGTGGAGGGGTGGATGGAGGAGCTGTGGGTGGAGGAGCACTTCAGGCACAGGGTGAAGCCTGTACACAGCGTGGGGTGGGAGGGAGGCTGGAGAGTGTGAGGGCTGAGCACAGATGAGGCTGGAGAGGCAATTGGAGCCTGTGGTCTGGGCTTTCAGAGCCAAGTTAATGGGGTTTTGCTTTTATCCTGAGAGCAATGGGAAGTCACCAGGAAGGTTTATGTAGTGAAAATGTGTGTTTTGAAAGGACCACTCTGGATAGAGTGAGTGTGCAGAACGAATTGGAGGAATTCATCAGGAATGTGGGTAGATCAAAGTACTAGGTGACGATGTTACTTGCATTTCGTATTGCGGGTTGTGGTCAAAGGAAATCTGGAAGTCACTGCTCCAAAGACTTCTAAGGAAACTGTTCTAGGGTTCTAAACCAATAGGAAGGAACTCAGCACTGAATGGGGAGGGACTAACACCTATCAGACAACACTGAATCGTTAACTGCAGTCCTGGGGCCTTGGCCATGGGTGGCTGAAGGTTTTCCAGGATGGTTTCACATTTCTGGGCTCAGAGACAAGTAAGCACCTCAAGCATCTAAGTCAATGCTGGAGCCAGGATTTAAATCACATCTCCCAAGTCCCATGCATGCTACCTGCAAAAAGGGGAAGAAGACAAATTTGCTTTTTTTTTTTTTGAGACAGGGTCTTGCTCTGTCACTAAAACTGGAGTGCAGTGGTGTGATCTTGGCTCACTGCAGCCTCTGCCTCCTGGGTTCAAGTGATTCTCCTGCCTCAGCCTCCCAAGTAGCTGAGATTATAGGCACGTGCCACCACGCCTGGCTAAGTTTTTTTTTTTTTGTATTTTTAGTAGAGATGGCGTTTCACCATGTTAGCCAGGCTGGTTTTGAACTCCTGGCTTCAAGCTCTCTGCCTGCCTCGGCCTCCCAAAGTGTTGGAATTACAGGTGTGAGCCACTGTGCCCGACCCAAATTTGCTTTTGAGGGCTCATGACTGCTACACGGGGCCCATCCCTGCGGACATGTTCACTGCCCAAGCTGTCATGGGTTGGCAATGACTGCATCAGGTCCAAGGCTTCTTTTTGTCTCTATGAAGTTCTTTTCATAAGTCTTATTGGACCAAAGACGATCTGCCCCATTTCAAGAGATTTCTAGGAATGAAGGCTCCCGAATCCTGTCTTTTCTACATTTCCTGTGTTGGGCAAAGACTTTATTAAGACGCTCCCATACTGCATCCTTGTACCTGTGGATGAAGCTCAGGATCAGGGGCTTCTGAGAATATTAGAGCTCAGACATTTGGGATAATGACTGTGTTCCAGGCACCCTGTATTTAGAAATCTGACAAAGAGTGATGATATAAGCTGTGGAGAGCTGGTTCCTTGGGTTGCCACAGAAACCAAATCGAGCTGAATTTAGCATTACATTACAGGGTACTCACAGAGACAGAGTCAAACATTTGTCTACTACTGGTTTTTTCTTTTCTTTTCAAATTGAACGTTCCTGGCAAGTGGCAAAATACCTGTGAAGCTAAATGGGGGCAGCAGGTTGTGCTGTGCTAAAGGAGTGGGTGTTCTGGAAGCTTGATAAGTGGCAGGGACTTAGCTTTTCACCCAAAGCAGGATTGTTGCCCAAACATCGCCCTCCAGATCTAGGCTCCTTCTGAGGAAGGAGTACCTTGAGAAGATAGCACAGAGAATTGGACAGAGTCTGGAGCTATGGGTTCCAATACGGTTGTCACTAGGCACGTGTGGCCATTGAACACTTGTATTGTGACTAGTTCACACTGGGATGTGCTGTGAACATGAAATACGGGCCAGATGTCAAAGACTTTGTATGACAAGAACAATGTAAAGTGTCCATTAATTTACAGATATTGATTGCATATTGAAATGATAACAGTTGGGATATATTGGGATAAACATGATTTAGTATTGAAATGAATTCCTCCTGTTTCTTCTTATTATTCATAATATTGTTACTAGAAAATTTAGCATTATATATGTGACTCACCTTGTATTCCTATTGGACAGTCCTGGTTCAGACACTGTTGTTCTGATGCTGGATTGATTTTCCAGGAACTGAAGAAGTTGTTTAACCTTGTGATACTTCAGATTCTTGATCTGCAAGATGGAGGTATTCATGCCATCTCTAGCTTCTTCATAGACTTGTGTTGGAGATTCGATGCTGATGTGGGTTCTGTAATGCACTTTCCTAATTTCCCCTTTAAGGACGAGGTACTCACTCCCCCAGCTGTCAAAGTGTTGGCTGCTGAGGACTCAGCCGAGTCCCTCTTCAGGCAATTACTGTGGCTGAAGAGAGCCACCCCTCATGAGCTGGGCTCTTTCAGGTGAGTCTCTAAGATGCATTCAGTATCAAGTACAAGCAGAGCCAGAGATCACCAGGAGCTACATGAACAAGTGGTTCAGACCCCCACATCACCACTATTGTTTCCTCTCCCTCAGCAAGTACCCATGCCTATGGCTGCAGTGGAGGCTCCCTGATGAACAGCTTAGAGAGGAGAAAAAAGGTCAAGTTGGGTCACAGATGGGTTGGCTTTGTACGTGGGTTCCAGTTTGAAAATGGACTGCTGTGAACTAAAGTTCCACTTGGGGGTGTCTCTGAAAGACAGAGATGAGAGGAAATTCTCTCAATAGGCAGAGCTTTGGGAGGTAGACCTAGTCATTCTTCTGTGTGGAAAGAGAAGTAGACTAAAGTACAAATGTATATCAGCTCATGAGGAGCAGTGAATGACTTGGCTGGTTGGTCAGGGGTCTGGAAAGAAAAAGATCAAATGGCCGGTGTCAGGGGCTGGGGAAGAGCGTGGGGATGGGCAATGGGAGTGAGCACAAAGCGCTGGAGTCTATGTATTGCATGTCAATGCCACCTGACAGCAGCTACCGTGGAAGAGGCACCAGATAACCATGTAGACAGAATGACTCTGCCAGTTGACATCAGCCAGTCGCAGTCTTCAGCCATTCCAGTGCCTGAGCAATGGGTATGAGGGTAGAAGAGCCATGGTATTAAGGATTCAGGTGACAATGTGGTATACCTTGTAAATCAGCCACCACCATAGGGGGCTGTGCTGCAAAGGGTGGAATTCATGGGTCCTGGAATTGAGGGGTGAATGTGGGAGTGGCCCTGCTTACCATCCCTCCCAGTGAGTCATGGTGGATCCTGTGCTCTCCATCCTCCCAGCAGGAGACTCCATGGGTCTAGAGGTGCTGGTTCCCAGAAGGAGAAGGCTTCCATCGAGGTATATGACAAGCGCCCATTATACTTGAAGCTGTTATTGCCATCTCTCTTCTAGCTCCTTGTACCAAGATATTCAGCAGGCAGGGAAAGGAGTCTCCACACTGGCAGGAGCCATTGGCCCTGATATCAGCAAGAAGTAGTGCTGCTGTTATTTAAAGATGGCAAGAGATAATCTGTTTGGCATTCAGGGGCTACATTGGGGTGTCTCTTGGTACTCCCCTGCCAAATTTGAGGTACATGGACAAGTGTAGCAGCCACGGCCAGAGAAAAATGTGGTGACCAGGGGCTCAGTGTCCTCAGTTATGAGGGCTCGAGTCACCCCACCAGGCATGTAGGCCAGCAGCAGTGTGGGCCAAGGGCGAGAGGACTCTGGAAAGGATAGTAGAGGAGGGGCAGAGCAAGATTCAGTGGCAGCCTTAAGATCAGAGCAGTATAGTGGTTGGTCCTACTAATCTCCCACTGAGAATTTCCCCAGGTGAAGACAGCAGCCAGAATAACAGTGAAGTTGCTCCCAGAAAGGGCACACTTAGGCTGTGAGGCAAGTGAGCTGGTGGTGCAAAGGGTGTGCTGTCCACGATGCTGGGGTGTGCTGCCCAGATTTCCCATACAGAACAGAGCTACTTGTCCCCTGATTGCTGGGAATATTGATGGATGGCCAATGGCTCCCTTCTGAGTCCATCTATAAAGATTACCCCTACTGGTTGGTGTGGAATACAAAGGCCCAGTTCCTTTGTCTTGATTCAGGACAACCTTGTAGCACATCCCAGCTCCTGGATTTCCTGTATGATTCATCTTCTCCTTCTGCCCAGTCTTACTCCTCTCACTCCCTTAAAGATGTTATTTCCGAGAGCACTCCCCAGTAAACATAAACATGTAGTAAACATCCTGCATGCAAATCTCTGTCTCAGAATACGTTTCCTCAACCACCCAACCCAAGAATGATGTCCTAGTCACTGTATGGTGCAAAGCACGCTGAACTTGGCCTTGGAAGCTCTAGGTTCTAGTCAGGGTTCTGCCCTTTCATGAGTTGTCTGGCTGGCCCAGGTTCCCCATGTATGAGTTGGGGACAGCAAGGAAGGAGTTTGGACCAGGTGATCGAAGATCCCTTCCAGCTGTGACTTTTCATATGTGTGAAATGGACGGGGAAGGATGAGTTACATGAAGAGCTGGAATGATCTTTGTGAACCCTTCAGATGTCCTCTACATGTACAGAAACTAAGCATCGGAAGGGTGATGTGATTTTTTTTTTCATGGCTGCCCTGCTAGAAAGCAGCAGAGCTGAGATTTGGACCCAGACTTCAGGCTGCCACGTTGTCTGGGTATATCCCCTTCACCATCTCTGGGTCTCTAACATCACTGATTAGGGGCAAGGCACAAGAGTGGGTAGGACAGGAGAATTTGAAGGTTGTTTAGAAGGTTCTGATCAACTAGCTGCTCCCCCTGCATGTCTTTGGGTTCTGTTATCCAGCAGGCAAGGCAAACAGTCACTACACTGGCAGCAGTCATTCACCCTGAAAATGAGGAGGAAATCCTATTTACTTACCTCAGATTGCTAGGATGTTATAGCCTTTGTCCTAGGGCAGTGCTTCTCAAACTTCAACATGCAAATGAATCACCTGGGATCTTGTGAAAATATAAATTCTGACTCAGGAAGTCTGAGGTGGGGCCAGAGAGCTTGCATTTCTAACATGCTTCTAGGTATGGATGCGGCTGGTCTGTTGACCACATTTTGAGTAGCCAGGGGCTAGAGTGCAGCTGTCAAACTTTGGGTGCATCGGAACCCCCTGGGAACCTCTTAAAACTACTCATCATCATAGATTCAAATTCAGTAGTATAGGATGAGCATCTCTAATTTTAACAAACGCTCCAAGTCTCTAAGTAATTAAGGTAACTGCCAACACTGGACAACCATGGTTCTGTAGCAGTGACCTTCACAGTTGTAGTTCTGTAGCAGTGACCTTCACATTTGTGTTCCTGAATAAGCTGAACAGGTATCACACCACTGCTGCATGAGGAAGGAGACACAACTCTAGCCTGAACCACTGGGGACACAGGGGCTGAAATATACTGAGTGTTCAACACAGGCTAGGCACAGATGACCACAGAAAAATCCCCTGGGACTTGTCAAAATTACCTTAAGAGGGTTATAGTTTTATGAAAACAATCAAAATACAGAAATAAAATGTGTGATTACTTATAAAACGTATTTCCAAAGTAGTTGTAACCTTCATATCAAGGAGCTTTATCTCTATCTCAAGGTTGATGGGCAGTCGATGGGCTACTTGTGAGTTACACGTGAGGCCATTTCATGGTTTTTGCAACTCTGGCAAAATTGAGACTGAGATTATAGACTCGGGATGCAGGAGCTGAGGGTCCTGCTTAGAAACACATTGCTTCATTCCCTGAGCTTCATTCTAGGGCTTGTCCAAGATGCCAATCTAGTTGACATCAGCATTTTACCACATGGCTTTCTTAGCCCATTTAGGGTGTGAATGGGTTCTTCAGTGACATTGGGTGGAGAAAAATAGACCTACCTCCCCTAAGTGTCTCCAGGTGGCTCACCTGCTAGCCTGCTTCTCAGAAAGACCCCCTTTCTCACCTCCCTGCTCACTACCAGCTGCCTGGCGAATGGACGTCCTTAATGCTTGATGAGGGAGAAGGTTCTGCTGCCTCAGCACAGGGTGGGTTGGGCATGAGAGTGAGTAATGGAATGTCCCTGAGAAATCCACCCTCCCTGCCAAATGTGCATGCCAACTTACACCTACGGAGAGTCTGGTTGCGTTTGCTTGTTCATCAGAAGAAAATAAGATGAACCCTGAAGGGAGATGCTGTTGGCAAGACAGCCACCATGGCAGGTGTAGGGGCTGGGGAGGGCAGTGCTGCCCTCAGGCAACAGACCTAGGACCTGCTACAGAAAGCCTGTGCTACACACTGGATATACAACCCCATGTGATTACTGCAAGTTGGGATAGCACAGAAGTGCAAGAGGCCTTCAGCACACGCAGCCTGCAAGGAGAATGGAAGGCAAGGGAGTGGATTAATGGAGCCGAAGTCAGCCAGGACAGCAGCACTGTCTCCCTTCTCTAGTGAGAGAGGTGGCCCAGATGCCTGTGGATGAAGCTCCATGGATGGGACCTGGAAGCAGAACGGAAGGCCTGGATTTTGCTTTATAACCATCTTGTTTTGAAGTGAAATGATGAGCTCTCTGGACTCTTCTCTTTCTCTCCCCCACCGTCTTTTCAAGGCATCTCTCCTCCTGGTACTCTCTGGCACATCCCCCAAATTATTACTCCTTATACTTTAGCTGAGCCCCTGCTACTTTCCTTGAAGATTTTTGTCCTTTATGTTCTATTCTCTTGTCATCAGGTTTGTTTAATGAAATAAATTACCTAATCAATTAAATGACCATTGACCTTGGACTTAATTTTTGCTATATGCCACACTGGGGATTAAATGACCTCATTTAATCCTCAAACAAGGATTTTCCTATGAGCAAACACTTTGATTCTGACCATTTTACAGATGAGGAGGATGAGGCAGATTGGTTATGTGATGCTCTATGGCTGTGGAGCCTCCTTTGGTGGAAATCACGGCACTGAGTTTCCTGGCCTGAGGCTGTAAACTTGCAGCTCCACTCTCAAGGTTCTTTTTTGGGGGGTGGGATGAGAGCAAAGATAAGTAGGGTTCACAATTGAGTATTTTCTTTTGTTTTAGGAGATAATTATTCAGAAAAATCTCAGGAAACTTTGTCAATTACAAAGACTGTTGTATTTGTTATCTCATCTATTTGCTGGTGGTGATTAGAAATAAAACTTTTAAAATAGTAAGGGCTGATGCAATTTTTTTTGAGGGGTGGCGAACAGGAAAGAAGATATTAAGTGAGAAGCCAGAGAGCTTGTGTCCTTTTCAGTCAGTCTTGGGGAAACAGGACCCCTAAGACAGCAGTAGATGATGACAGCTTTAAAAAGACCAGGAGAGTGGATTTGATTTCCGAGGCCCTTGAGAAGAAATAGGGCATGGGGAGCTAAGTCCCCAGATGCTCAACTAGCAGGAAGTCCTCCAAAAGACTGTGAAGATTAATCAGGTATTGGCCTCCTTTCAAGAGACTTGGGCTCTAATAGGGGAGCTAACATTTGAACATAAACAGCTATACTACAAAAGATAATATGGAAGAGAGAGGGGACTGTAGCTGCGACCAGCATAGGTGAAATCAGCAAAGCAGCAGTGAAGAAAATTCTGTTGCAAAATTTCTACTGCGGGCAAAGAGGAAGAAATCTGAAATGCATAAATTCGACCCAGCCTGTACTTGGCGTGGGAGAAGTCTGTCTTGGGTCTAGAACGGGGTCTCTGTGTGACCTTGAGCATGTCTCTTTACATTCAGATGCTCAGCTGAACGACCAGCCTCTGAGACTTCCATCTGTTCTAAGCTGGAGGGGAGAAATGAAACTGTAAGAAAGGAGAAGGATGTGTGCTGCAGGGCTCGTCCAGGGTTTTCCTGGGAGAGTCACTGGTTCACAGTGTGACATGGGGTGTCGGTACGAATTTCACAGGTGCCATTTTCTCCCCTCGCTGTGGAGAGCAGATCTCTTTAGGCGCTGAGCTGCTTAGAAAGAACATCACTGCGGTTTCCAAAGAAACATGGTCTTGCAGTCCAGAGACAGCAGGTGGCGCTCTTTCTCCTGAAACAGATTGATGGCTGCAGCTCGGCTTGCAGGCTGTGCGGGGGATGCAAACTGAGTAAGATCTCTGCAGTCTGAAGGCAACCAAAGAGACCCGGGCAAAAATGGCTGATCAGGACTGCCTGCCAAGTATAACTATTCCCTCACTTGAATGCGCCCTAGAGGTGCCAGCTGGGCTTGGGCTGCAGCACCGACCAAGGTGAACACACACAGCCTCTTTTCCACAATTTTACCGGTAAGTTGCTGCATTTGCAAAGGAAAATCTTCATTGTCACAAATGATGACTGTATCTGTCTGGGCTTCAGATTGTGGTAAGGAAGAGTCACTCCATCTCTGTGTGTGATAAGTATACTTACCACTCATTACGTGGGAAGGTGAGAGATCCGGGGTCCTCCCTGCCATTTTAGGTGAGACAGCATCCAAGGGAAATGCAAACAACAGCAACAACAACAACAACGAAGCAGGATCTGGGAGAATGTCTTACCTGGAGGACTCAGCTTTTACCTGGGAGATGTTGCAACGTCTCAGTGAGGAAAAACCTGACATTAGCTCTCCTTTGAAGACATTAAAGAAAAGTAAAAACAAAACAAAAACAAACAAATGAACAAAAAACCAAAACAAAACAATTTCATAATGAAGTGAAAAGATCACTGGATTGGAATTCATGAGTCTAGTAAGGCCGCTCACTGGCTCTGAGACTTAGGCAGGTCACTTACCTCTGGTCCTCACTCTTGCTTTGATTTTCAGTAGTAGTCAATAACTTACATAGCATGTATATGTGTGTGAGAGAGAGAAAGAGGGAGAAAGAGACAGACAGAGAGAGAGAGAAAGTGAAGAGAGAGAGAAGAGAGGCAGGCTATCAAATAGAATAGCTCTTGGGGGGAAATTTGTATAAGGCAAAACAGAAACATACATTATTGGGGACTGAGGAAACCCTTTCACTTTAATTTCCATTTCAATCATTGAAGCTCATAGTGACTATGCCCAGTGAAAAAGCCATGCCAGTGTCCTCTTCTGGGAACTGAGATAGATCCCTCAGAAGTATCACAATCAATATATATATATATATATATGTACCTATGATCTCCTTTCAGTTGCTAGAACAGCTGTGTGCCTTCCATCAAAGACTCTCTTCTGGCTTCTAAGGTGGGAGGCAACTTCAAAGACCAGGTTCCAATGGGGAGAGAGAGGGAGCTCTTCCTTTGCTCCTGGGGCACTGGAAACATGCGGTAGAGGTGAGGAGGGAGGAATCATGGTGGGGGACAGGTGGTGGTGTTCCAGGGACATGGGAGGAAACTGCAGTATTGCACTCCTACTTGATGGGCTTGGCCATTCATCAGCCATGAATTGAGAACCTCCTATGTACAGGCTAGGCACATAGCTGTCAACATGAATTGAGAACCTCCTATGTGCAGGCTAGGCACCGGGGATACCTTTGGAACCCCACACAGTCTTTGCTCTCAAGGAGTGCACTGTCTCATCAAGAGAAAATAGATAGAGTCTGTTTTCCCTTCAGCCCAAACAAGCACATTTAGGCCCTAAGGGGCTCACATAAGTGCCCTGCTCAGAGGACTCTCCTTCCCAATCTTCCTACTCCCTTGCTCAAGGTTTGGCTAGGCACA
The DNA here is from genome assembly GCF_000951035.1 of Colobus angolensis palliatus. Lineage (NCBI taxonomy): Eukaryota > Metazoa > Chordata > Mammalia > Primates > Cercopithecidae > Colobus > Colobus angolensis. The sequence continues at coordinate 8,718,002 of NW_012113808.1, forward strand.
GTTAGTAATAAAAATGATGCTCTTCAGACCAGTGGACACAGCTTTCCATGTGCTTTGGCCAGTATGCAGATGGCTGCCAGACTGCACTATTGAGGATCCTGTTTGGCAGGAACGTGCTCTGATTCTTTAACTGTAGGCTTTGGGGACCAGAAGTGGCCAGGGCCTTAAAGGCAGCTGAAGTGAAGCAGCTCTTCTGCACACTCATCAGCATCAGGCTTCAAGCTGCAGTGAGGCATGGACCCAAGATAACTGCAGTGCCCCAGGTGGGATGCTGCAGTATCCTTGAGAATACCCGTGGCTGCTGCAGGACACACTGAGCACAGTGGGCCGCCGTTGGGTCTGAGCTGCCAGCCGCAGGGTGAGCTGCTGACTCACTGCTGCAGCCTTGAGACCTGTAGCCACTGGAACAGCACGGGGAATTCTTTCTTACTTTAAAGGAGTATGTGATGGAGAGGAGGGCAATGGGATAATGAGTCAAAATGTGAGCCTAAATAGCAGCTGTAACTATTTTCATAGAATTCTTGCGCAGAAATGTTTTTTTTTTTTGAGGCGGAGTCTCGCTCTGTCGCCCCGACTGGAGTGCAGTGGCCAGATCTCAGCTCACTGCAAGCTCCGCCTCCTGGGTTTACGCCATTCTCCTGCCTCAGCCTCCCGAGTAGCTGGGACTACAGGCGCTCGCCACCTCGCCTGGCTAGTTTTTGTATTTTTAGTAGAGACGGGGTTTCACCGTGTTAGCCAGGATGGTCTCGATCTCCTGACCTCGTGATCCGCCCGTCTCGGCCTCCCAAAGTGCTGGGATTACAGGCTTGAGCCACCGCGCCTGGCCTGCGCAGAAATGTTTTTAATCAGCCTTGGAAGGATGCCATATTGGGGAAGTTATTCAATCAGTCGGTCAGCATGTATTAAACACCCATTGTGTGCCTAGCATTTATTGTGTGCTTAGATTATAAGGGGAAAATGAGGAGTGCAAGATGTTCCTTGCCCCACTTGGGGATTATAAGACTGGCACTTAGAGAGCTTTATTCTGTGCCGGACACAGTATTTGATGTGCGCTAGTTTATGTAATCTCACAGTAACACTGTAAAATATTACAGGTATTTTAATTTATTCTACTGTCAGTTGGGAAGTTAGGATTTGAACTATGTCAGTTCAAAGTCAGAGCTCTTTACAACCATGCAAGTCTGTTGTTCGAGAAGTGCACGCAACTGGAGAACAATGCAGGATGATTCATGGTTAAGTGCTAAATCATATTTACAATACAAGCGTTTATGATGAGTCCAGAATAAATTCCTATCAATCTGCAACCCTGAGTCAGCTGAAGTGTGTAGATTTGCTTATGTTTAAACAAATATTGAGCCTGCAGAGGGAGTTTTTGAGAAGATGGAGGGTCAAAATGAGCACTCGTAAGGTTGGTGAGGGCAGCTGTGGGTACCATCAAAGGGGCAACATCAGATGACTTACTGTGAGTCTCAGGCCACTGTGTGCCTAGAATGGCCCTAATTGTTGGGGAAAACACAGAACAATGATTACATATATTTTTGCTCTTTGAGAATTTAGTCTGGTTGGATTTACCTGATCAATTAATCAACTTAGGAACTATTAGCAAAATAAGAGGAGAATGAGGTTCATAAGGGGTTGAAGAGGGTCCATGACCATCCCATTCAATCTTTAGTGGATCAACATTTGTGTTAGCAAGGAGTCCATGGGCCTTTTACCAGATGATATTGACAAAGACTCAAAAGCTCTTAAATGTTCCTGTAGAGATACTGGCTATACGTCCGTGGCAGAGCTGACCAGAACTACCTAAGCCCTCTGGTTTCAAGGATAAGAGATAATCCTAGGCAGCTGTCAGAGAAAGATGTCTCATGAAACTGATGAAACGCCTTTGTCTTTTGGCTGGTAGAGCTGATTTTTCCAGGGACACAAATGTACCAGCTCTCTAACCCAAAGCCCAATGTCTCATACACTTCTCGGGCACTCATTTGGGCTCATGGATTCAGGTTACAGTATCTCCTTTAATCTCTTTCTCTAGTATTTAGTTAAGGTGGTGACTGATGCAATTGACCTGCTCCTACTTCTGCTTTGCCCATAGTTATTAATTTTTTTTTATCCCTATCAGGGACTCTATAAACTTTAGCTGGCTGGCTGAGTTCTGGTGGGGGTTTTAGAAGCTTAAACATTGTGAGGAAGATGAAGAAACGAATAAGATCGGGTAAAGATATCTTCCTGGACAAAATCCTTTGGCGGAATGCCAGAAAAGTAACAGATGAGTTCAGAAGACTTCACGGGCAGAATCTGAGACCCAGACCAGATCAGGGTCCCAGTAACCATGGAGAAAGCAGTTTCCATGACAGTCAAGCAGAAGGAAACTTGTCACTTCATACCTGAAAGAAGTTACTCTGGCACTGTTTTATGGGAATGGAATAATTAAGAAGGTGGGTGTGGTTGGTTATGGGCAAGGAAGAATAGATCAAGCAAAAAAATTTGAGTTGAGGCAGGGATAACCAGAGAAGACTGATAACCATGTTGACTAGTACCAAGCTAAAGAGAATACTGAGGCTTAAATTATAATGATCAAGTTATGTTTATTCTTTTGAAAGATCTCTATTCAGAGAAAATAAAGTTGTTTTTGAACTGGGAGTACCTGGCTCTACCTGTTCCGTACTGCAAGAGACCCTGCGAAGTGGATTATCACAGAAGAATCAAGGGGAGAAGCCAGGGCCCAAAAACCTGTTATTTCAAAGCAAAACCACTGTCTTTGCGTGGTGGTGAGGTAGGATTCTTTCCGTGTGGTTAGACTCACTGAGTAGCTTTCTCTTTGGGGCTCTCTCAGGCCTGTTTCCTGGTGCAACCAGTGACTGAGTGAGACCCATATTCCGTGATAGCTAAGAATTGGGTCTGGGCATGGGCTGGAAATAGAGATACTTAGAAAACTGTTAATTTCTCATCTGGGGGCAGTGGCACATGCCTGTAATACCAGCATTTTGGGAAGCTGAGGCAGGCAGATCGCTTGAGGTCAGGAGCTCGAGACCAGCCTGGCCAACATGGTGAAACCCCGTCTCTACTAAAAATACAGAAACTAGCCAGGTATGGTGGTGCATGCCTGTAATCCAGCTACATGGGAGGCTGAGGCAGGAGAACTGCTTGAACCCAGGAGGCAGAGGTTGCAGTGAGCTGAGATCACACCACTACACTCCAGCCTGGGCAACAGAGTGAGAGTCTGTCTCAAAAAAAAAAAAAAAAAAAAAAAAAAAAGTTGTCAATGCAGGGTTGTGTCTCACTCATCTCTTTATCCTCGGCACCTAAAAAAATTCCCAACACATCATAGTAAGCCAGTTATATATATTGATTGAGCCATTTTAAATGATTCGTGCTTTGGGATTGGCTATGTGGAAGATAAAAGATCTAAAAGACAGTGTCCTGTTTCTGTTGCCTCAGAAGTATTTCTCAGATAATAAAATATTGGCAGATTTCTGGTGACTCTCAAGAAAGCCTGGAAATAGAGCTAAAAAACATGGAGGATAATAAGTTATTCCAGGAATAGAAGAAAAGAAAGTCCCTTCAAGAGAATTTATTGAGGTTTTGGTTTCTCTAAGGATAGTGTGGTATGAGGAGGCAAACTGTTGGAGCAATGTTTGCAGGAAATGTTTTCTCAACATATGAGGTGTTTGTCAGGTGGACGAGGACAGTGTGTGCAGGACGGATGTGGTACAACAAAGTCCAGCCAGGGAACTTCCTGGGGTGACTGTTGATGGGGTGGGTGGGAGTTGCTGTAGCTGGAGCACAGGTGAAAGGTGGAGATGAGACAAAAAGGGCTACAGCTGTATGATTCCATTTTCTTTCTAGAAAGACAACCCTGGTGGGGTGGCTCACACCTGTAATCCCAGCACTTTGAGAGGCTGAGGCAGGCAGATCACGAGGTCAAGAGAACTAGACCATCCTGGCCAACATGGTGAAACCTCATCTCTACTAAAAATACAAAAATTAAGTAGGCATGGTGGCACACGCCTGTAGTCCCAGCTACTCAGGAGGCTGAGGCAGGAGAATCACTTGAATCTGGGAGGTGGAGGTTCCAGTGAGCCTAGATTGGGCCATTGCACTCCAGCCTGGGCAACAGAGTGAGACTCTGTCTCAAAAACAAAAAAACAAACAAAAAAAAACTACCAGAAGGACACCAGGTGCGGTGGCTCGCATGGCTCACATCTGTAGGCAGAGGTTGCAGTGAGCCAAGATCGCGCCATTGCACTCTAGCCTGGGCGACAGAGCGAGACTCCATCTCAAAACAAACAAACAAACAAAATTAAAAAAAAAAAAATGAAGAAGAAAGAAAGACAACCCTGGAACCCTGGGCATAGTGTAGAAGGAGAGGAGGAAGGAATGATGGGGAGGCAGCAGGTCCAGGTAGGATTCAACTGCAATAACCTGAGTGAGAACTGATAAGAACCTGAGCTGGCACAGTGTCCGCCGGCGGGAGAGGAGTCACACTGGGAAAGGAGAGGAGTTGCACCTGACTGAGCTTATCAATTGTCTGAGGTTGGCGGTGAGGGAGCAGAAAGAGTCTGGAAAGGTGAACGTTCAGGGTTTGAGGTCCTGCTGCAAGGGACAACATTCTTTGAAATGTTTTTATCTTAAACATTCATGCAAATTTCTATTATTTTACTTAAAAATATACCAATGTTTGCATTTCTATGAAAATAATACGTAAAACAAGTTTACAGACTGAACTTTCCAAAGCTTCAGAGAAAATGGATATGTAAGAAAACTGTACCATGGTCATGTGTGGTTTCTGATGCTCCCAGCAAATACCCCTTTTGAAAAGTGTGGGAGTCTTCCATGATCCAGGAACACCTCCCCTTGTAACCTTCGTTTTGGCCAAACTGATCTATTTACTGTTCCCTCAGCCTTCTCATGAATATCCTACTTCTCTGGTTTTGGATGTTTCAGATTTTCTGGTGCTTCTCCAGGCCATCTTCCAGGTCCAGCTGAGACACTGCATCCTCCCTCCAGCCTTCCAGAACTATGACCCCCTTCTAGCTCCTTTCTCTGAAATTCTGCAGACTTGTTCTGCCCTGCTTTTATAATTTAACTGTAGATAAAACCATATATAAAAAGAGCTAAAAAAGTATTATGACTATTATTATTATAGGGCTTCAAGGTTGTATGTTTAGTCTTTTTTTTCAAGCAGATTTTAAGTCCTAGATTTTAAGTCAGGGACTATGTCACTGATGTCTTTGTTGCAGCACTCAGCTCGACATATACTTTTTGGATAGATGCAGTCATTCTGTATATAGAAAACAAACTTATATTCAAGTAGAGGGAACAGATGGTAACTTTTTTCCCCAGAATATATCTGTAACTTTAAATTGAATGTTTATTCCCATTAAATGAACTATTTTATTTCCTCTGTAAAGCAAATTTAAGTAGCAGAAAGCCAGGATATCTCCTCTTTTTATGTTTTCTCCTTTGATGTGACCAGTGAAAGGTAGGGCTTGGGTCACCTTAGGTGAGTGTGATTCTGACATTGTGCAAGTGCAAGCACTTTTTCTGTCAAGTCCGCCTGAGCCCAGTTCTTAGCTTTTTAGGCAGACATTTTCCTGCTTGCAAAATCAAAAGATAGAAAAGCTGAGAGAAGTATGATGGGAAATTGCTTTCTAAAGACACCCATGCAGAAGCGTGCGGCTTTCTCTGAAGGCCTCCTCTCCTTATACTAGGTTGAGTATTTCCACCATGTCACACTTTATTGTTAGTGTTGATGGCCTGGGCTCCCCGAGAGTGGAAGCCCCCTGGGGGGATGTCTGTGTCTTATTAGGCAAAATCTCATCAAAGAGTGTATTGGAGTTATTTCTTGAGAGAACATATGAAGAGAAAACTGGGAAATGTACCAGAAGGAGGTAGAAGGAGACAAGGATGATGTGATACTTTTTCAGTCCACTAACGGTCTGAATCTGGTAATTATGGGTTGAGAAAATGGAGAGAAAAAATTCAGAGAATTTCTGGTGAGGCTGTTGATACAAACAGAAAGTCTGAATGAGAGAAGTCAAATTAATAAAAGCAGAAAAGTATGGAATAAATGGATGAGACTATGCTTTGGAGGAATCAAAACACAGTATATCAGTTAAGGGACTTTAGATTCAGAGGAGAAAATGGAGTCTTTTGAGTTCATTTCATCTCCTTTCATATCATCCTGGAACCATGTTCCAACTGGCAAGGCACTAGTTATCTACTGGATCTCTAAATCCTTTAGAGGTGAATTTAACCTCCAAAGTGTGCTTTGAATTGGTGGTTTCTTCACTGTCATTATTATTGACTTCCTATGGCTGCCATAACAATTTATCACACACTTAGTGGCTGAAAACAATACAAATGTATTATCTTATAGTTGTGTAGGCTAGAAGTCTGATATGGATTTCATTGAGCTAAAATGAAGGACTTGGTAGGGCTGCATTTCTTTCTGGAGGCTCTAGGAGAGAATCTGCTTCTTTGCCTTTTCCAGTTTCCAAAGGCCATCTGTAGTCCTTGGCTTGTGGCCCCTTCCCCCATCTCCACACCCAGCAATGTTATAGCTCTCTGCCTAGCTTTCATGATCACATTTCTTTCTTTGATCCTTTGTTTCTGCCTCCCTTTTCCACTCTTAAGGACCCTTTTGATTATTTTGCGCCACCCAGATAGTTCAGAACAGTCTCTGTATTTTAAGGTGAGTTAAAAGTTTCCATCTGCAACCTTAATCCCTTTTTGCCATGTAACCTAATGTAGTAACAGGTGCTGGGAATTAGGGAGTGGACATCTTTGGTAGGCGAGGATTTATTCTGCTTACCACAATCCTTGGTCACCATTATCCTGACCTGGATTGCTGCAAAAGCCTGAGCTCTGCGGGCATCATACAGCCAGCAAAGAACAGAGCCAGAATGTGAATGCAGGAGTCAGACTGCCTGTTAGGCAGTTAGGAAGGCGAGCCTCTCTCAGCCTCAGTCTCCTGTAAAAGGAGGACACTAATAGCACCTACCTCATGGGTTGTTATTGTTGTGAGGATTAAATATATACCTGTCACACAGGGAGCACTGTGTTGGCAATTGTTATTATTGTTACTATTATTAGTTAGTCTCCTGGTCTCTACTCTCAACACTCTCCACTCTGTCCATACTGAAGCTAGAGTGATCTTTCTTAAACACAAGTTGATCATGTTCTTCCTCTTCATGCTATGAAAATCACTTATGCTATGGTCTTTGCTCCCCAACCTCTCTACATTGAGTCCAATTAGGCTGTTTGAAATCAATTGAATGAGGCAGATATTTCACATTTCTGTGCCTTTCTACATGGCACTCTGTTTGTCTGGACTTCCTTCCTCCCCTTGACTCTCTGTCTCACTTCATCCATACTTCAGAACCAATTCTCTGAAATCCTGGGCAGAGTGGATTACCAACTGAACTCTTTTACACCAGCTATGTATCTGTGCTCCACACCACTTACACCCGAGTGAGCCACACTGGCTGTGTAGCTTTTGCCTGGAGCCTGGCACATACTAGACACTCAAGAAAAGAGTGTTGACAGCACTGTGCTGGGAATTTATTCTTTGCAATTTATTGGAGTGTTTTCCTCATGCATTTTTTTCAGGTGTCTCCCTTCCTGTGCTGCCAGAAGCATCCATTTGCCTCAACGAGGATTAGGGTTTCTGTAACAGAAATGCAAAAGGAAAACTAGCTTTTGATGCCCAGAGTAGGAATTATTTTAAAACATCTTTTAGTTTGATTTTTTAAAAATTAAGTAGTTTTGTGAAACCAGGACTTGCCAATTAGAAAGGGCTTTTCAAAACTTCTTTGGCTTTTTTGTGTATTAAAAGCCAGCTTAGTTGAACTAGATCTTAGAGATTATTCCATAGCATAGAGGGGACACCGTTTTCTGCAATTAACCTGGGCATGAAGTTTTGTTGCCCTGAGAAGAAGAAACACAAGTGGCAGAAGTGCATTCCAGAGAGGAAAATAAATGAAAATCTCCCCCTTGGGTCCTGATGAATTTTGGGAAGGAGAGAAGACATCGGGTGGGGAGAGTCTTAGATCGTGCTTCTACCTGGTAGATGTGGGAAAGCCAGAAGCAGAGGACATTTACATTTTCTTAATTTCCTTTAGGGACTCTGGGAGGAAACTGCCTTGGAAGATATTCCTTGTGTCATATGGAACAGTCGTGTTGGAGCAAAGCAAATGGTGAGCTGTGGTTAAGCAGAGGGGGAGCTTGAGCTCAGCTTCTAGAGGCCTTCCTTTCCTCTCAGGTTGAATGAGAAGAATCCAGAAATTTTTTCCTGCCCTACTGAGTGATGCGCCCTGAGTGATCATTGATGAAAAATCATCCATGAGTTCCTGAAGTTGAATAACAGGAAACTGTACTTGTTTTTCAAACCACTTGGCTACTGTAAGAAGCTGCTGGTCACAAAATGCATGTCCAGTCAACTGCAGTCCTACTGGCAACCCTTGGTTTGGGCGTGCAGCAGGGACACTCACTGCTGGCAATCCTGCCATATTTACAGCTTGTGTAAAAATATCATTCTAGGAACTTCGTGTTCTGTTGTCTTCTTTGATGAACTCCAAGTATGGTACTGCCTCACTTAAGATGGTGGGAGTTAGCAAAACGTCTACTCCAGAGTTAAAAGCATTTGCAAAGTCATTAGCAATGAGGCGTTGCACTTTCTGTGCTTTGATGAAATCATTTTCCCAGTTTTCTTTTAATAAGAAAAAGTTTCCTGAGAGAATTCTTCCTCTCAGCACATCATTGAACCCTTCTTGTCTGGTTGAAGCATACATGGCTTCAACCATGAGTGGACACATTGAGTGGACACATCAATGTCACATCTGTGACCATATTGCAGCCCATCAAGTCTTGCCATATTTAATGTCACTTCTGATGTGCAAAGTACGTGATAGCAGACAATTGAATAACTGGTGTGAGGAATGGATACTTCAATTACTTTGGCCCCTTCGACACAAAGAGGTCAATAGCTTTGGACCAAAAAGACTGTACTTCACTTGATAATTCTGGCACAAGATATTCCTTTGGAATTTCTATACATAGTTTGCTCACATCTGCCAAACCAAATGAATGGATGAATAGGGTCCTGTACTGTGGTACAATCATTGGTGTCATGTCCAGCTAGTACACTCAACACAACTGCTGCATCATCCACACATCTGGTTAAGATTCCTGGCACATTCATCAAATTCAACAGGGGAATGAGACCATGATGGGAAACTAAACCATAGCTTGGTTTGAAACCAACAAGCCTGCAGTGGGCAGCAGGATTTCTGGTCGATCCTCCCGTAGCTGATCCTAAAGCCACATAGCATGTGAACGCCGACATAGCAACTGCAGTCCCACCTAAGCTTCCTCCAGTTATCAGCCAGTCTAAATCTTCATTCTTGCTGTGGGGATTCTGCTTCCTCTTTTCTCTATATTGTTTTGAATAACTCAGGGATTTTTAACTGGTCCAAACACACCATCTGTGCTTCCAGATCCCATAGCAAACTCATCTAAATTTGTTTTTCCCATTAGTAGCTCTCCCTGATCCAACAACTTCTGAACTACTGTAGCATTATAAGGTGGTATATAACCTTTCAGCCTGTTTGATGCACATGCTGTCTCAATGCCAGATGTGCTAAAGTTGTCTTTTACTGCAATAGGAATTCCATCTAAATCCCCAAGTGACTGTTCATTCTTAGATCTCTTTTCTGACTCTTCAGTTTGTTTAAAGGCCTCCTCTTCTGATACAGTAATGTAGGCATTTAGAAACTTGGTCTTCTTGATAAGGGAGAGACATTTTTGACAGAGCTCTGTTGGTGTAATCTGGCCTTGTTTCAGTGCTGCAGAAACTTCTCAGAGGCTCTGGCCCAGCATGGTCCTTGTGCCCAGCCTGCCACCACAGGGGCCAGGCAAGGAGGAGAAAGAGGTCATCAGTTGCTGGTGATATTACATGGGCGCAGCCATCTTTAATCATCACTGTGGGATTCTAAAAAATTTAAAAGCCACCTAAAGAGTGTTCCCAGTTTGCAGCACGGTTATAATTCAAAATGTCACTTGCAAGTTGGTTATTTGGAATTCACAAGGGATATGTCTACATAGAAATAGTGTACGTAATTACTAGTGACCAGGTTCTAGCCCAAGTATAACTCAAAATGCAGCTGAAATAGAGCATATTTGAAATAAATAGTTGAAGATCTTAATGGTACAATGCCAATGTTTTAAAAAATATATAACAAAAAATAAATTAAACTAAACCATGTTTATTTTGAATATTTAGTCTTTGAGGGAAACACATATTTAATTAAAAAGGGGTAAGAGGTATATGAAGATCCTAAAGAGGGTGTCTCAGTGACTTTCAGGGTTTCACTGGCTCTTTGTAAATCTGATTTTAACTTGAATGTCTACAGATTTCTCTTTTCTTGTTATTGCTGTTTCTGAGGCATCAATCTTACGTATATTGACTATGAAAATGGATTTCACATTTTTGGGTGGGAGGGGAGACTGGAGAGAATTCCTGTTATGTTCTAGGCCTGGAATCACTTGAGATACATCGAGGGACAAAACAAAGTTTCTGTTTCTGAGGAATTTTCTTTCTTCTGGAGATATTCAGACAACAAACTAATGAAAGACAGATATATCATTGAATATCAAGTAGTGATAAGTGTTTTGAAGAAAAAAATTGGGGTAAGAGATGAGATTTTAGATACACTAACCAAGGCAAATCTCTTGGAAGGAACTGCTGACAGAGTTCCTCGAAGAAGTAGGGAGTAATCAATGTGACTCTGCAGGAGGAAGGATATTCTAGGCAGAGAGAAGTGAAGCTTAAAACCCCATGCATGGGCAGGTTCCAGGAACAGCAGAAGACCAGTGTGAGTTGGGTGGTGTGGCAAGAAGACAGCATAAAATGTGGGGTCAGAGAGGTCGGACGGCCATGAAAGTACTCTGTGTCTTATTTTAAGCGTGATTTTTTTTTTCTATGTGTGAAGTTGTAAGTTTTTCTATGAGAATTGTCAAAGACTTGTGTACAAGAGTAAGAGGTAATGGTAAAAGATGGATGAAAGAGGGAGAAAGCATTTTTTTTTTGTCATACTTCTGAGTAAATAGATAATTTGAGATGTATTTACTCAGGGATAAATAGAAGGGGTAGAGCAGGGAACTAGTGAAGGCGGCAGGGGTCAGATAATTTCCAGAGCTAACCACTAGATGGTGCATGTAGCCCAGGACAGCTTGGTTACTGTCCAGAGCAAGCCTGGGATGCGGAGGAATAGAGCAAAACCACAAATTTACTTAGACGAAAGTCTACGCTTTAGTGTAAAAACTTGTCACTTGCTGAAATCATGGGAAATAATTATCTTAAGATAGAAGATAGTGAAAATTATGAGTAATTTATACAACCTTTGTTGTTTAGATAACATTAATATTCCTCCCTGCTTCCACATCTTTTTATAAGAATGAAGAGGGAGCTAAGAATTCCAGGTGCTCTAGATAATACCACCCCACCCCAGAACAACCACATGATTTACAGGAGGAGTGGAAGGGGAACTGAAACTCTGTGTGCTCCTGTCAAGACTCCAGTCCCTTCTTCCTCAACATACACAGCCTCTCCATGACCACCACAAGGCCTGACATCATCTGGTTCTTGATCCCATTTTGCATGAGTTACCACAAGAATTCCGGGACTCTCAGGTCCTTCTAGCCTTAGACTCTAACTCCCATAAGGGTCTCTGCAGGATGTGGCAATGGAGCCTCCCCATCCACCTGCTCTGCTTTCTGATTCTCCATGGCACTTACAGCTCCTGCCATTTATATAGCTTATGTATGCTAGTGGGAGCTCTATGCAGGCAGAGGTTTGTGTCTGTTTTGTTCACTTTTGTATTCCCAGGGCATAGAACAGTGACAAACAGCATTTAATAAATATTTGTTGAAAGATTAAATATTATTTACTTGGAAGAACAAGGCCTGATCTAAGCAGGCCCATGCATGCATGAGAAATGGAGTACAGCATTTTCAAGAGCTTCTGCAGAAAAGGAGACTAAGCATTTCCTGCCACCTACCAACTTTCTCTGTTTCCTTTGATCCCAAAGACCCAGTGGAGTTCTTATTGAAAGGATGATTTAAATGACAACTTTCACATGATCTCTTAGAGTTGTGCAATAGTTGGCATTTGCCTGCAGACTTTCCACCAAGGGAGGCTGGTTAGCCTAGAATGGGGTTACCATGGGGGATTGTATAATCTAATTTTCTGGTGTCTTGGGATGTTGCTCCTCTCCCAAGTCAGACAAGGAAGGCATTATAATATGAGCCTTTGTATCATCTCTGTCACATCCCAATAATTAGTACAGGGAGTCCCCCTGCCCCTCAGGTGACATTAAAAGTGCTCAGTTTGTATAACTTGCATAAGGTCCATATGGCTGCTGCTCTCCCTACTACTCAGAGTCTACTTCAGAGGCTGCAGGGAAACACCCAGCTGTGGGAGTATGGCCTGCCCATGAACCCTTTAACAGGTTCCTTCCTCTTAAGTTTAGCTGCCTTATAGACTGTAAGCACCTTGAGGGCAGGTCTGGATCTTGCCCATCTTTGTAGCCCCACGAACCAAGTTCAATACCCAAGCCCCCACTGCCAACACAAGGTAGTTTTGTTGGTCTACAGCAAATGGTAAACTTGGCTGATAATGGCATGGTGATGACTTTCAGTTTTAATAGGGAGTGTCACATTTTGGCAGCAGGCATTGCAGTACCTAGACCCCTGCCTGTGAGAATGTTCCTTCTGCCTCTTGACTTGCTCCATTTGCTTTGTGTTGTGTCTAATGCATTGCACTTAAGTCAGAACAGCTGGGTGGATCTCTATAGAATATTTTTTATTTAATGTTTTTTGAGAACTGGCAGGGAGAGTGCTGCTTGAAAGCACACAGGCCATGTCTATTTTCTTTCAACATTTACAACTTACAGAAAGAAGCTAGATTACAGGCACATGGAAACTAAACTCTTCCTTTTCTAATGTAAACAGCCCTTTTCATCTGCTTTCTCTCTTTATGAACAGAGAGATCTGTAAGTGACATGGGTGAGTGATAGCAACAGTTGACTCCCTGGGTGGTCTGATGGTGACAGTGACTTTGCTGGCAACTTGTGATAATTTGGGTACTTTTTCCCAGTTTGTGAACATCCTCCTTTCTCCCTCCTGCAACCTGACCATTTCACTGCGATTAGCACTTCCAGAAAGGGATAAACCAAGTAAGGGAGGTGGACAGCAAAGAAGTCAATTTTGCTACAAGTTGGCTATTCCAAAAAGCATGTGCGACAAGAGGGAGAGGCTGAAATTAATGGCCAGGATAGTGGTGTGAGATTATTTATGGCACAGTGCTTCCCATTAAATTAGGCTGAAGAATTCTTTTTTTTTTTTTCATTAGCTCAGAGGGCCTTGTAGGTATATCTGTCAGAACAACAGTTCATTGAGGTGGGAGAAGAATGTTGTTTCTACCATTGCAGGAATGACGACAGCCTCATACACATCCCCTTTCTTTTTATGTAATATCCTCCAAGGCGGGGTACAAGCATTAAGTGGGGTACAAGCATTCCTTCTGTATGATAATTTACTGGAGCAAAGAGTAAAATATTAGAGTTTCTGTTTATTTGTATCTAAAATAAGAAAGAAATTAAGCTCTAAAAATATATACTATATGGGTTGACAGTGACTTACATATAAAATTTATAAGTAAATATATTTTGGGGGCACATGCCCAAAAGTTTTTACTCATGGGGGTGGATGATCAAAAGACTTTGGAGGCAATAATATAAATAATCATGAGGAGAAAATCCCCTTGGAATATTGGAAGTTTCTCTGAATCAGGTAGTATTCAAAAGAGGAAAGATATGTTCATGTAAGTAATTATTATAACAACAAATTTTAAAACTGTAACTCAGGGATTCTCATCCCAGAAATATTACTGCATATTACCTTAAAGCTCATGTCAAGACAAGATGTCAAGACAGAAATTTAAACATGTCATGAAAAGGGCAAATAAATTGACTCAAGTTGTGATTTGAATATGGAGAATGACAGAAGAGTTTCTGAGACACACCGTGGGGAAGGTGTAGCAAAATGGTCCCTGAGGGAGAGGTCTTAGTCTCATGCACAGGCACCAGAGGTGTCTTGTGCAGGGAGCACTTGGTAAGTGAAGCATTACTGTGCCATCCCTGCAATAGCATCAGTGGTAGTCAGTCAGGATGGCTGTGCAAGAGCTGAGCCCCCTTTTCTCCTGCCCTTTCTCTTGTCAACCTTTTCTTCTTACACTCTATTGAAAGGCATATTTGCCTTTACTTGTTGGGGTATCTTCTGAGAGGAGATATCTGTACCTAAGAGATTAGACCAAATATATCATGAGATTCTTACCAGACTGAGAGTTCAATGGGAATATTAAAAAGCAGGCCAGACACAAAGGCTGATTTTTCTGTTACTGCCTTACTCTAAGACCATTCCATTTGGTTGAACTCTGCAAGTCAATGAATGCACAGCTTATCTCTCTGGCTGGAAAAGGGCTGCAGTTTCATCTTTTGGGCAATGCCAAAAAAAAGTCTCACTCACTGTTTTAAACTTGCGTTCTCCTAAGTAAGTGAAAGAAGTCTTTGTTACAGATATTGAAGCTGGATGACTTCTCCCCGTGGCCTGGTGTGGACTCCCTCTCTAGAAGGCATAAGTATTACTGGGTTAGCTGACTCAGAGGTTCATATACTCTCTGGTGGTGGGTCATTCTCTCTTCTGCCTTTTGAAGAGTCCTTAAGTAGGGAAAAATCAGAGTGGGAAACTGCTGGGTAGTGTTCCATCAAGGCAGCTATGGGAATGTTCGAGCCAAAGGAAGGTGACTCAAGACATGGAGGGCAGGTGCCAGTGTACAGGGAGGACCTAGTGGGGTCAGGACTGGCGTCAAGGTCAAGGCCAGTTATTGCACCCAGTCATGTATTCCTCACTGATGTCTTTATACAAAATGGCATTGCAGGGGAAGCCAGCCAGCATTAGCATACAGGGACTTATGCCCCCTTTTCTGTGTTCTACTAGTTTGCTAGACCTTCATCTTTATTTTTGATATTTTTCTCCTCAAATCACTGGAGAGACTTTGAAATATGCAAGAAGCATCTCTTTTATCAAATTCCATCTCTTGCCATCAGCATGAGGACCGTTTTTTGCATATGGACAGTCTGTAAGACATGTGGCATGTGTTGGTGACTTTCTTGTCCTTGCAGAGTCACAGGAATGTCACTGCCTGTATAGGCTTAGTAATCACAGCTCTGGCTTAATACCTGCTCTTGCTTTCCATCTATTTGGGGATGTTTAATGACTTTTCAGTGTAGAATGCAAACAAATGATGATTTATCGAAGATGCCTTTGTTTAGCAACTGGCTGGCTATTTTATCATGGCTTTAAATTTGGCTTCTTCCTAGTGACTATGTGCATTTGGGAGGAAAGGCTGGCTTTGCAGATAAGAAAGTAGCTGTGTGTGTGTCTTGTTTAATGCCTTTATCATATCGCCCTCTACAACCAAACTTCTTTTTCATTAGCTACAGAGATGTTTGAAATTGAGCCTATATTCAGGGCACAACTGAGCACTTCAGAGGATTCAAAGAAGTAGGAGCCACAGTTTATTTTTATTTTTTTGGCTTATAAACAAGAGAAATTTCTTTCTCTTTTCCTTCCTTCCTTCCTTCCTTCCTTCCTTCCTTCCTTCCTTC
>NW_012113808.1:8735600-8754981 GCF_000951035.1 Colobus angolensis palliatus
TTTTTTTTTTTTCTTGTAAATATTTTTAAGTTCCTGGTAGATTCTGGGTATTAGACCTTTGTCAGATGGGTGGATTGCAAAAATGTTCTCCCATTATGTAGGTTGCCTATTCACTGTGATGATAGTTTCTTTTGCTGTGCAGAAGCTCTTTAGTTTAATGAGATCCCGTTTGTCAATTTTGCCTTTTGTTGCAATTGCTTTTGGCATTTTTGTCAAGAAGTCTTTGCCCATGTCTTTGTCCTGAATGGTATTGCCTAGGTTTTCTTCTAGGGTTTTTATGGTTTTGGGTTTTACATTTAAGTCTTTAATCCATCGTGAGTTAATTTTTGTATAAGGTGTAAGGAAGGGGTCCAGTTTCAGTTTTCTGCATATGGCTAGCCAGTTTTCCTGGCACCATTTTGCTGAATAGGAGATCCTTTCCCCATTGCTTGTTTTTGTCAGGTTTATCAAAGATCAGATGGTTGTAGATGTGTGGTGTTATTTCTGAAATCTCTTTTCTGCTCCATTGGTCTACATGTCTGTTTTGGTACCAGTACCACGTTGATTTGGTTACTGTAGCCTTGCAGTATGGTTTGAAGTCAGGTAATGTGATGCCTCCAGATTTGTTCTTTTTGCTTAGGATTGTCTTGGCAATATGGCATCTCCTTTGGTTCCATATAAAATTTAAAATAGTTTTTTTCTAATTCTGTGAAGAATGTCAATGGGAGTTTGATGGGAATAGCAATGAATCTATACATTACTTTGGGCAGTATGGCCATTTTCATGATATTGATTCTTCCTATCCATGAGGATGGAATGTTTTTCCATTTGTTTGTGTCCTCTCTTATTTCATTGAGCAATGGTTGTAGTTCTCCTTTAAGAGGTCCCTCACTTCCCTTGTTAGCTGTATTTCTAGGTGTTTTATTCTCTTTGTAGCAATTGTGAGTGGGAGCTCATCTATGATTTGGCTGTCTGCTTGCATACTGTTGGTGTAAAGGAATGCTTGTGATTTTCGCACATTGATTTTGTACCCTGTGACTTTGCTGAAGTTGCTTATCAGTTTGAGAAGTTTTTGGGCTGAGATGATGGGGTTTTCTAAATATAAAATCATGTCATCTGCAAACAGAGACAACTTGACTTCCTTTCTTCTTATTTGAATATAATTTATTTCTTTCTCTTGCCTGATTGCCCTGGCCAGAACCTCCAATACTATGTTGAATAGGAGTGGTTAGAGAGGGAATCCTTGTCTTGTACTGGTTTTCAAAGGGAATGCTTCCAGCTTTTGCCCATTCAATATGATATTGACTGTGGGTTTGTCATAAATAGCCCTTATTATTTAGAGATATGTTCCATTACTACCTAGTTTATTGAGAGTTTTTAACATGAAGGGATGTTGAATTTTATCAAAGACCTTTTCTGTATCTATTGAGATAATTATGTGATTTTTGTCTTTGGTTCTGTCTATGTGATAGATTACATTTATTGATTTGCATATGTTGAACCAACCTTGCATCCCAGGGATGAAACCAACTTGATTGCATTGGATACGTTTTTTGATGTGCTGCTGGATTCTGTTTGTCAGTATTTTAATGAGGATTTCACCTCAAGGTTCATCAGGGATATTGGCCTGAAGTTTTCTTTTTCTGTTGTGCCTCTTCCCAGTTTTGGTGTCAGGATAAAGCTGGCTTCATAAAATAAGTTAAGGAGGTGTCCCTCCTTTTCAATTGTTTCAGAATAGTTTCAGAAGGAATGATACCAGCTCTTCTTTGTATTTCTGGTAGAATTCAGCTGTGAATCCATCTGGTCCTGGGCTTCTTTGGTTGGTAGCCCAGGACCAACCAAAAAAGCCCAGTGCGTGAAGCTCTGCCTCAATTTCAGAGCTTGTTATTAGTCTATTCATGGATTCAACTTCTTCCTGGTTTAGTTTTGGTAGGGTGTATGCATCCAGGAATTTATCCATTTCTTCTAGATTTTCTAATTTATTTGCATAGAGATTTTTATAGTATTCTCTGATGGTAGTTCATATTTCTTTGAGGTCAGTGGTGATATCCCCTGTATCATTTGTTATTGTGTCTATTTGACTCATCTCTCTCTTCTTATCAGTCTAGCTAGAGGTCTATTTTGTTAATTTTTTCAAAAAAAAAAAAAAAACCACAGCTCCTGGATTTGTTGATTTTTTTTGAGGGTTTTTCATGTCTCTATCTCCTTCAATTCTTCTCTGATCTTAGCTATTTCTTGTTTTCTGCTAGCTTTTGGATTAGTTTGCTCTTGCCTCTCTAGCTCTTTTAATTGTGATGTTAAGGTGTCAATTTGAGATCTTTCTAGCTTTCTGATGTGGGCATTTAGTGCTATAAATTTCCCTCTAAGCACTGCTTTAGCTGTGTCCCAGAGATTCTGGTACATTGTCTCTTTGTTCTCATTGGTTTCAAAGAACTTCTTGATTTCTGACTTGATTTCATTATTTACCCAGGAGTCATTCAGGAGCAGGTTGTTCAATTTCCATGATATTCTGTGGTTTTAAGTGAGTTTCTTAATTCTCAGTTCTAACTCTATTGCGCTGTGGTCTGAGAGACTGTTTGTCATGATTTCAGTTCTTTTACATTTGCTGAGGAGTGCTTTACTTCCAATTATTTGGTTGATTTTGGAATAAGTGCCATGTAGCACTGAGAAAAATTTATATTCTGTTGATTTGGGGTAGAGAGTTCTGTAGATTTCTACTAGGTCCACTTGATCCAGAACTAAGTTCAAGTCTTGAATATCCTTTTTAATTTTCTGTCTCATGGATCTGTCTAATCTGAGAGTGGGGTGTTAAAGTCTCCCACTATTATTGTGTGGGAGTCCAAGCCTCTTTGTAGGTCTCTAAGAAATTGTTTTATGAATCTGGGTGCTCCTATATTGGGTGCATATATTTTCAGAATAGTTAGCTTTTTTTGTTGAATTGTTCACTTTACTATTGTGTAATGTCCTTTATGTTTTTTGATCTTTGTTGGTTTAAAGTCTGTTTTGATGGAGACTAAGATTACAAACCCCTGCTTTTTTTTGCTTTCCATTTGCTTGGTAAATTTTCCTCCATCCCTTTATTTTGAACCTGTGTGTGTCTTTGCATGTAAGATGGGTCTCCTGAATACAGCACACTGATGGGTCTTGACTTCTTACCCAATTTGTCAGTCAATGTTTTTTAATTGAGGCATTTAGCCCATTTACTTTAAGGTTAATATCGTAATGTGTAAATTTGATCCTGTCATCATGATGCTATTTGATTATTTTGCACACTAGTTGATTCAGTTTCTTTGTAGTGTCATTGGTCTTTATATTTCGGTGTGTTTTTGCAGTGGCTGGTACTGGTTTTTCCTCTCCGTATTTAGTGCTTCTTTCAGAAACTCTTGCAGGGCAGGTCTGGTGGTAACGAAATTCTTCAGCACTTACTTGTATTTTATTTCTCCTTCACTTATGAAGCTTAGTTTGGCTGGATATAAAATTCTGGGTTGAAAATACTTTTTTTTTTTTTTTAAGAATGTTGAATATTGGCCCTCTATCTCTTCTGACTTGTAGGGTTTCTGCTGAGAGGTTCACTGTTAGTCTGATGGGCTTCCCTTTGCAGGTGACCTGGCCTTTCTCTCTGACTGCTCTTAACAGTTTTTCCTTCATTTCCACCTTGGAGAATCTGATAATTATGTTTCTTGGGGTTGATCTTCTCGTGGAGTATCTTAATGGTATTATCTGTATTTCCTGAATTTGCATGTTGGCCTGTCTTGCTAGGTTGGGGAAGTTCTCCTGGAACATATCCTGAAGTGTGTTTTCCAGCTTGTTTCCATTTACCTCATCTCCTTCCGGTACTCTAATCAATCATAGGTTTGGTCTTTTTATGAAGTCCCATATTTCTTGGAAATGCTTTGTTCACATTTCATTCTTCATTCTTTTCATTCTTTTTTTCTCCATTCTTGTCTGCATGTCTTATTTCAGTAAGGTGGTCTTCGAATTCTGATATCCGTTCTTCTGCTTGGTTGATTCGGCTGTTGATACTTGTGTATGGTTTACTTGTGCTGTGTTTTTCAGCTCCATCAGGTCATTTATGTTCCTCTCTAAACTGGTTATTCTAGGTAGCAATTTGTCTAACTTTTGTCAAGGTTCTTAACTTCTTTGCATTGGGTTAGAACACGGTACGAGCCACAGTTTCTATCCTCAGTGTGATTACAGTTGTGGAAATAAGACATTTTAGAGCAGGAGAAAGAGTGAGGGCTTTGCAGTTGGACAAACTTCAGCCTGTATTTTATAATCTGTAAAGTAGAAATAATAATCTGTACCTTGCAAAGTGACTTTGTGATAAAGAAATACTAGATGTAAATGTTTGATTACTATTAGACATTATCATTATTAAAAACAGATGATCTTGTAAGCATATCTGTGAAATGCTGACCAACAGCACAAAGAAAAATCAGAATCAGAGGGAGGTGGAAGGTGGTTGGGGAAGGCTCCATAGAAGAAGATTGTTGTGTTGTCATTGATATTGTTAAGAGGAAGGACACCATGTGCGTCTTCATTCATTGCTTTATCTCACACAATGCTGCTGTTGCTAATGGACAGCTTGGATCCTGCTATTTCTGAGAAACGGATTATGTCCAGTACTCCACATATGTCCCCCTGGGAGTTCATGAGGAGGTTCACCTATGTAAGAGCAGCGGGGGAGCCACTCAGGCCTGTTGTAGGCATCACACTTGGTAGAGAATAGAAAAGAGTCAGAGAAAGGGGGAAAGTGTGCAGAGAATTTCAGGTCTCTGAAACAACTGCCCAAGGACAGGGGAGGAGAAAGAGGGGCCCAGGGAAGAGGGAGTGCAGTAGAGAGATGGCTTCTGCCACCTTCTCACCAGACCACCTTTGCTGTGTTTCTAGGCCAAGTGTCTTGCCTTTACTTTCCTTTTCCGTCCTCCTATCCAGGAGGATTGGGAGAAAATCCTTGTTAAAAAAAGATCTCTTAGGCCAGGCGCGGTGGCTCAAGCCTGTAATCCCAGCACTTTGGGAGGCCGAGATGGGCGGATCATGAGGTCAGGAGATCGAGACCATCCTGGCTAACACGGTGAAACCCCGTCTCTACTAAAAAATACAAAAAACTAGCCGGGCGAGGTGGCGGGCACCTGTAGTCCCAGCTACTCAGGAGGCTGAGGTAGGAGAATGGCATGAACCCAGGAGGCGGAGCTTGCAGTGAGCTGAGATCTGGCCACAGCACTCCAGCCTGGGCAACAGAGCGAGACTCTGTCTCAAAAAAAAAAAAAAAAAAAAATCTCTTGACCAGGCACAGTGGCTCATGTCTGTAATCCCAGCACTTTGGGAGGCCAAGGTGGGCAGATCATGAGGAGATCAAGACCATCTTTGCCAACATGGTGAACCCTGTCTCTGAAATACAAAAACGTAGCTGAGCATGGTGGTGTGTGTCTGTAGGCCCAGCTACTTGGGAGGCTGAGGCAGGGGAATCACTTGAACCTGGGAGGCAGAGGTTTCAGTGAGCCGAGATTGTGCCACTGAACTCCAGCTACTGACAATAGAGTGAGACTCTGTCAAAAACAAAACAAACAAACAACAAAAACAACGAAAAAAAAAAAAAGAGCAGAAAGGTCTCCCAGTCTCCCGAGGAACACTTTAGATAGCCCATATGCAGGAGGTAGTCCAGCATTTCTCATGCCTTGCCATTCTTTTTTCTTGTATTTTCATCCCCACATCCTTTACATCTTTCTGCTCAGTTTTCTTCTTCTTCTCTCTCAGGGTCAAGGATAAGAGAGGAGAAAGAGTGAAACAGAGGGAAGGCAGCATAGGTGTAACTGCATATCTAGTTTCCCTCTTGGGTGCTGAGCTGCTGGGAAAACTGGCAGTTCCAGTGAATTTCTTCAGGGTTATGGAGACTGAATATCTTAATTAAGTGAGGTTGCCTTTTTAAAAAGCCACTTGGATCCATTTTTATTGCGGTCTATAGTGCTTATTTCTTTGGTGTACAAATCTGATGGGAGAAGATCCATCAAAAGAAAGGGGAGGGGATAGGGGAGGAAAGAATGAGAGATGGGGTGCTCTTGGTAGTGTGTCAACTAAACCCTGGCTGCTGCAGGTACTGATTTGCACCCCTCCACTCCCTCCTCTGCCATCCAGCTCGGGGACCCCCCCATGCATGCCACGTGCTTCTCAAGCCTGCCTCTGCTTTCTTTCCAGGAGCCTTATTTCAACCCCACAACTTAGAGTTATTTCCTTCTCCTGTATTACTTTATTCTATCTTAACTTTCTCCCACTGTAGCAGTGATCACACTGTAGTATATTAATTATCTTTTGGTTGTCTTTCCCTCTCAGTAGACCATAGTCTTGTTGGGTAGAGGGACTGTGCCTTTTTCTTGTTGCATGCGTGTACTGGACACTCTAGTGATATTTGCTAAATGTTAAATGAGTGAGTGAATCCTGCCATGTATAATGTAGCACTCATTTACTTTCTTCCCCATTTCCTGAAAACTGGTTCATTTCCCGTTTCACTAAGACAATCTTCTCTGGTGTCCAGTGTGAGAGTTGCAGCTAGCACCTGCAGAGCCTTCCTGAGACTCCATTCTCAGAACAATTGCACAATTTGGTCATAATGAGCCAGTGTCTTTTTTTTTTTTAATAGTTTAAACTTTAATTTTACATTCAGGGGTTCCATGTGCAGATTTGTTATATAGGTATTGTATTAGTCCATTCTCATGCTGCTAAAAAAGACATACTTGAGACTGGCTAATTTATAAATGAAAGAGGTTGAATTAACTCACAGTTCAGCATGGTTGGGGAGACCTCAGGAAACTTACAGTCATGGCGGAAGGGGAAGCAAACACGTTCTTCTTCACATGGAAGCAGCATGGAGAAGTGCCAAGCAAAAGGGGGAAAAGCCCCTTATAAAACCATCAGGTCTCATGAGAATTCATTCACTATCATGATAACAGCATGAAGGTAACTGATGCCATGATTCAATTACCTCCCACCAGGTCCTTCCCATGACATGTGGAGATTATGGGAAATACAACTCAAGATGAGATTTGGGTGGGGGGAGATATACACACACACACACACACATACACACATATCATATCAGGTATAGTGTGTGATGCTGAGGTTTGAGGTATTATTAATCCTGTCACTCAGGCAAGTGAGCCAGAACCTAGTGGTTAGTTTTTCAAACCTTATTCCCCTTTCCTCCCCTCTCTAGTGTTCTTCAGTGTCTATTGCGGTCATCTTTATGTTCAGTGTTTAGCTCCCACATATAAGTGAGAACATGTAGTATTTGGTTTTCTGTTCCTGAGTTAATTTGCTTAAGATAATGGCCTCCAGCCACATCCAAGTTGCTGCAAAAGACATGGTGCATTTAGTGCTGCAATGAACATACAAGCACATATGTCCTTTTGTCCTATCTATTTTCTTTTGGATGTATACCCAGTAATGGAATTGCTGGGTTGAATGGTTAAGTTATTTGAGAAATCTCCAAACTGCTTTCTACAATGGCTGAACTAATTTACATTCCCACCAACAGTGTGTAAGTGTCACCTTCTCTTCACAGCCTTGACATCATCTGTTGTTTTTTGACTTTTCACATGATGACCCACAGGCTCAAAGTAAAGAGTCAGAGAAAGATCTATCATGCAAATGAAAAATAAAAAAGAGAGGGGTTGCTATTCTTATGTCAGATAAAACAGGCTTTAAACTAATAACAGTAAAACAGGACAAAAAAGGGCATTACATAATGATAAAGTTTCCAATTCGACAAGAAGACTTAGCTATCCTAAATATATATGCATCCAACATTGGAGCACCCAAACTCATAAAACAACTACTTTTAGACCTATGAAAAGACTTAGATAGCTGCACAATAATAGTGGGGGACTTCAACACCCCACTGACAGTGTTAAAAAGATCACTGGGCAGAAAACTAACAAAGAAATTCTGGACTTAAATTTGACATTTGATCAATTGGACCTAATAGACACCAATAGAATACTTCATCCATCACCCACAGAATACACATTCTTCTCACCTGCACACAGACACAGGACATACTCCAAGATCAACCACTTGCTTGGCCATAAAGCAAGTATCAATAAATTAAAAAAAATCAAAATTATACCAACCATAATCTCAGACCACAGTGGAATAAAAACAAAAATCAATACCAAAAAGATCTATGAAACCATACAATTACATGAAAATTAAATAACTTGCTCCTAAATGACTTTTGGGTAAACAACAAAATTAATGCAGAAATCAAAAAATTATTTGCAATGAATGAAAACAGAGACACAACATACCAAAATCCCTGGGATGCAGCAAAAGCAGTGTTAAGAAGAAAGTTTATAGTACTAAATACCTACTTCAAAAAGTTAGAAAGATCTCAAATTAACCATCTAACATCACACCAAGAGGAACTAGGAAAACAAGGCCAGTGCCTTTGCCTTGTGGCCCCAAAGAAGTCTGACCTCAAGAGTGGGAATGTAGGCTTTTTGATGGAAAGGGTGAGCCTGAAAGCAGTTAGGAAATAAACTAATTCTCTGTCCACTCACAGAGGGTGCAAAATCTCAGACCAGAAAGGCACACACTATATATCAACAGGCCATGGATGGTCGTCACCATTCAGACTCTCCAATATTCCTTGTTAACAAGCTGAAATCACATGATCCTCATTTTCACTTGAGCCCAGGGTTAAAATTTCTTGGAAAGTGCAAGGAGAGGCAAACTATAATGGAAAGGAAGAGCACATCAACATGAATCTGAGGAAGGGGAATTGCTTTTCATTCTACTTTTTGAATAGGTAGTGGTTGGAGCTGGCAGAAAGCCCAGGATATGTCAGCATTCCCAGAAAAGAGATGTTCTTGTTGTAAATCTCATGTTGATTCTTGCCCCTCTCTCTCAACCTCCCACTCTTACACATGCTCACACTTCTTGGTAAGTACACTGGAGCTACATCCCCCATGCCCCACAGCACTTTGTACCTCTGCTAGCACAGGGATCACATTGTGACTTAGAGTGGTTGTGGGTGTCTCTGTCTCTTTCTCTCAACACAAACATATTGGAGTTTCTCACTCATTGACATTTCTGCACCAGTGCCTGCAGACAGATTTCCCCACTGTGAGGACTCTAAATATTTTCATTTACTGGAATTAAATGTACCCTTTTGGCTAAGGTGCCACATGGACAGGGGAATTAGTAAGTCCAAGGGTAGTTTTGGTTTCCTGTTGGGAAAGAGTTGTGGTATAACAGGAATCCTACCTAGGCCTCCTGTTGCTCATTCCCAAGACAATTTCTTAGGCCCATCTTTGTCTTCCCAAATTGCCCTTATCTTTTGCCACTGCCAAGGCCCTATGATCTCAGCTGGCTTCTCTCTCCTTTTAGGCCATTCTCTCTTGCTTTGTCCCTTGGTACTCTTTAAACTTAACAGTTCCCTAAGACTAGTTCCAGAGCAAGGTCCTGGTTCCCTGCTATGTCTCATAGAGAAGTGAAGCCTCTCTCACTGCTTTTCATAGAGGAGAGAGACTGGTTCAAAAACAAAAGAGAGAATCATACAAAGCTGGTCTTTAATTCCTGACTCCCTTATAAGACAGACTAGAGGCTCTGGTGAATTCTGTGCACTGCTCTTATCCATGAGGATGAGACTCTTCTCAACTCCCTTCTTAAATGCAGGCTGAAAGATAAAATTGAGGTCCTGCAGTTTGCATAATAGCTGACATCTATTGAGAATCTACTGACTACTAGGAACTATATAAGTTGTTTACATACTCTTTTGTATACTTTTTCAACTAACCACATGAGATAAATACTATTATAGTTGCATTTTGTCAATACAGTAACCGAGCCTTAAAGAGATTAAGTTACATGTTCAAAATCCCTAGCCATGAAATGACAGACTAGGGTTTATATCTTATTCAAAAAACAATAGTATTAACTAATGGTTACTCAAAAAGGATGTCTTTTAAATTCCAGTGAGAAGTTTGCATCTTTGAGAATGTTAGGTTAGATAAACATCCATGTCACTGCTTCTCAATAAAAGAACAATTATAATATATTTTCTTATTGCTAGTCTAACCGGAAATAGTCTGGTTTATTACTTATAAACTAGTTCTTGGAACTAAGACCATAAACCTTGACTTGGTGCAGGAAATAGTGTGGTTTTACATGCTCAGGAAGCAATGACCAGAGTAAAATATTTGACAAATTTTATGCTCTGACTGAGAATTGGAGGCCTGGGGGAATACCTGAATGACTTGCATGCTGCTAAATATTTTTCCACAATATGATTTTTAATGGTTACACAGTATTCCATTGTATGGTTGCAATACAATTTAGTCAAAAGAAATCTGGGCAATAGGGGAGTTATTAAGAGCAGGAGGAATTTTAGAAAAGAGAAATTGAGTATTAGGTATTCAGTAGCCAGCTTTTCCAGCTTTAGGAATTTTCTTGGGACTAGCTCTGTCTTGAGGGTAAACTATACATGCTGTACAGTTTTCCAGGCAGGAAGGGGAAAGACCCATGCTTCTTGGTCTAGCTTCTTCCCAGAAACCTTTGCAAAAGTCTTCCAACTCAATCTTGTAGTCTTGGAGAAGGCCAAAGATTCAGATTCCAGTTCTCTTAAACCAGCTACAGAAAGTATAACTCTTGTAACTCAATGGGGTCAGGGTTATTTGTAACTTAGACTGGCTGAAGCCTTTATTAAGTGAAAAATGATGGAAGCATAACAACATTCCTAACTGAATGCCATTCATGGAAAGAATGTCTGGAATGCAATCCTCTGTCTTGGCAAAATTTGAAAGAACAGCTTTTCCTGAAAAGAAGCATGAAGGAGATTAATCTGATCTTACCTACTGGCTAAGGATCAAAATGTTAAGAGAAGCACAAGAGATCATCTTTCTGAAGCAGTATGTCTACAAGTATCAGACATACTGAATTAAGTCATGAACCGGAGTCACGTCTTAGAATTGTGTCCATGAACCTGGCCAAGACATTTCCTGTTCCATTTCAGGTTCAAGATTCTCATAGGGCAGAGCTACCTTTAGAAACATTTAATCACAGATCTTCTTTCAGACTGGACAGTGATCATGGCATCTTTCAGGCAGAAAGAGGAGGGTTAACTGGGCTGGGAGAGGAGATAAGGAAATGTCTAACCAGTCTTCTAATCACCAAAAACCAAAACGAAACAATTCAAAACAAAACAAAACAAAAAAACCATTAGCACCTGGCACAACACCTGTCATATAGTAATAGAAGCTTAATACATATTTTGTGAATAAATATAAGAATTAGAGGTTGAAGTAGAACTGTGGACTGTCCATTACCATGAACAAAATGAGACTTTTTGTTCAGTACTTCAGTGGAATGTGTGCCAAATAATATGGTCACAGCTCCTCACTGGGCTTAGGCCTGGTCTCTCCTCAGCTTCTTGGGTTTATAGGTCAGGAATTTCCCAAGATATCATTTTACTTTGATCCTCTCAGGAACAGAAGTGAGAAAGAAGAGATGAGGTATAGCTAGAAATTTATGAGAAGGGATGGGAAGGAGAAAATAGTGCTGACTTGACTGTGTACTGACAGGGACACCTGCCCATCAGCAACACTTTGAGCTGTAAGTACAAGCTGGGGGATCAGGGAGAGGCTATGTTGGTGGCTATAGAGTAACAGATGATCTGGTTGACCTTAATTATTGAGCAACCTATTACAATGGAATGGTTGAGGGGTTACAAGTACAGACACAGATAATTTTATATGTAATAAGTAAATTAATACTTTATATGTTTTTTTTTTTCTGGGAAGATGGAAAGCTGTTTGTTAGAGCAAATACTTCTAATAGTGACACATGCGGAATAAAAATCAGATTCATGACCATGACCTTTAGTTCCTGCTTTATGTTGGATTAGCCTTGGGCAAGTCAAATAAACTAGAAAAAAGAGTATTTCCATTTCCCTCTGTAAAACCAAGTTGGCCCCAAAGTGTAATCCTCCTCTTATATAATTAGTGTGAGCGTTCAAGCTGGGTGGAGGCAGAGAGTCTTTTGTAATAAGCTGTCACCAGAAAGTCTCATTTTGTTGAGAAGAGAAACCCCTGCAATTGATGGGACTTGGAACAAACTTTCTGGGACACTAAATGGCAGGAAACCCAGTGTTTTAAGAAGTCATTTCTGTCCTAGTTTGTTATTAAACTGTGGAGCTTCCTCTTCAAGATAGTAATAAGTCATATAATATAAATTGATTCAAAAGGAGACTTAGGGGCTTACAGAATCCCAAGACAGACAAGCATCAAAAGTGCCTGCAGATCCTTCAGGAAGCCAATCCCCAGATGTTACTTTTGGCTGGGAAGGGTGAGGAGGAAGCAGTGGCCTTGTTGTGACTTAATCTGCAGTGACAACCGGGGTGAGCATGAGTCACTCTGGGCCTCATCTGAAGCTTGTCTTGGCACCTTGCTTGTGGAGAGGCAGTGCTGTATAATGGTTCAGAGCAGGCTTTGGAACAGACTGCCTGGACAAGCTACTTAATTGCTCTGTTCCTTAGTTTCCTCATCTGCAAAGTAGGGGGAAATAGCAGCACCTACCTTGCTGGGTTGGTGCGAGGTTTAAATAAATTAATACATGTGAAGTACTTAGAACATGGCCTGGCATATTTGCTAAATGGTCAATAAATGTTGCATATTATTTTATATGGGCTATTTCTTCAGTTCAGTATTCTGAGTCTCTAATCTGAGAAACGTGGTGGTGCAAATATTTCCTAGTTAGGCAAGCACTTTGTAATTTTTTAAATTTGTAATAGAAGACAAGGATAACATAGCAAATGAATACCCACAAGCAAATACTGCACTTCATTTTAACCGGACAATCCAATATCTTTCCCTAGCGCACTTTTTTCCGAGAGGGAAAGTAAAGCGACTAGAGCTTTCCTTCTTTCTCTTAATCCTGCATACCTTCCACTGTTGGTATCAACTGTCATTTAATAAAAGCTCTTCAGCTGAAGAGAAAACAGGCAGAGCAAACAGACCTAATAATTTACTTATTTTTGATTTACACATCCTAATAATAATAGTCAACATAGTTTAGAGTAATATTGAATTCCTATTGCTTGCTACTTGTGCTATAGTCAAAATGTCTTTTCTAACACTGATACCCCCTTATTTCCCATTTCCTCCATGATAAGAATTGCTATCTATATTTTTGCCCATTTCAGCAAACATTTGTGGAATATCTTTCATGTGCCAGGCAATGTGCTAGACTTAAATAGAATAATGTCCTTTCCTTCAAAAAGGAAGCGAAGGGGACATATGAGCAAAGGCAATGTTAGGTAAAAGCACTAAATGTGAATATTTGGGAAATAAATTATTTAAATCACCATTTATTCCCCCTTGGAATAAATGATGATTTCCTTTAGCATGCATGTTGATAAAAGTTTCATGTGTTTTAGCCACCACCCCCCCAAAAAAATCCCAAGTGCATTCAAGCTGAAAAATTACTCAAGAACCAAGCCTCATTTCAAGGGTCTAAGCAGCTGTCATATAGAACTGAGTCAATTAGAAATATAAGACTGGCTTGGGAAGCTTAAAACAATAGGGACATGATGAGAATAAAATTTAAGCCTTGCGTGGCTGACTTAAGGCTTTCCAATTCATTTCAAAACATAATTGACTTCAGACTCTGTATTTTATCCTGCTTTGGAGCAAATTGTGCATACCATTTCACCGCTGAGTGATCTCCGATGAATGAGTTTTCCTTCCCACCATAAGGAAGATGGCTCTAGCCTTCTTTTTCTCTGGGAGTATTGTTTTTCCCTTTTCTTCTGGTCTCATGGAGTTCCAGGGTCTAACCATTAAGGCAGAGCAAAACTAGAACTAGTTGGAAATCCCACTGACGAGCCAAAACCCAAAGAATCAGTAACAGTGCTTGAGGCATTCCTCCAGAGGTCTCTTATGACAGCTTTAAATCATGCTCCATTTTCAGAGAGAACTGACAGGTGCAACTCTCAAGCCCTAAATTTTCTCCAGAACTTGGAACCTACATATATATATGTGTGTGTGCGCGCGCGTGTGTGTGTGTGTATGTATATGTGTGTGTGTGGATATATATATATATATATATAATATATATATATATATATATATATATCCTACTGCCTGCTGGAGAGTCCATTCTAGATAACCAACAAACCCTCAAACTTAGTTCACTATGTTTACTCCCCAAATCTGCTTCCCTTCTCATGTGATGCCAGAAAAGATACTAACACTCATCCCCTTGCCAAGGCTGGGAACTTGAGAATCATCCTTTTGTCACTCTTCACCACCATCAAATAGGTCACCAAGTTAGGTTTCATCTCTAAAGATCTCCTGAATCTGTCCTAGCCTCTTCACACAAAGTAACTGCCAATATCAAAGCCTGGGAGCGGGGGAGCATTGCCAGAAACTAGGTTTGGGGAGGGAGGATCATCTCTTACTCTTGGAGCTGGCATTTCCATCCTCATTTCTTATTTGGATTAATGTAGTAGCTATAATCTTGTCTTCCTCCAATGCATCCTCCAAATTGCTGCCTAAGTAATGTTTCTTTTCTTTTTTTAAGATAAAATGTTTAATTGACAAATAAAGAGTGTATATATTCAGGGTGTATAATGGGATGATTTGTTATAGGTATACATTATGTAATGATTACCACAATCAAATTAGTTAACACATCCATCACCACTCATGCTGTTCCTTAGATCTGCAGAACTTGCTCATTTTATAACTAAAACTTTGTACCCTTTGACAAACACCACCCCATTTTTGTCCTCCTGCCACAGACGCCAACCCCTGATAACCACTGTTCTACTCTTTGATTCTGTAACTTAAACCTCTTTAGATTTCAAACATAAGTGAGATCACATAGTATTTGTCTTTCTTTGTTAGGCTTATTTCACTTAGCATAATGTCCTTCAGGTTCATCCATGTTGTTGCAAATGTCAGGATTTCCTTCTTTTTTATGACTGAATAATATTTCATAAGTAATACTTCTAACATGCATCTCTCTTACAAGAATCATTAGATATCTTTTGAAAAAAAAGTAATGAAAGTGATATGTTTTGGCTCTGTCTCCCCACCCAAATCTAATGTTGAATTGTAATTCCCATTGTTGAGAGAGGGGCCTGGTGGTAGGTGATTGGATCATGAGGGTAGATTTCCCCTTTGTTCTTGTGATAGTGAGTGAGTTCTCATGAGGCATGATGATTTGAAAGTGTGTAGCACTTCCCCCTTCACTCTTACTCCTGCCCCACCATAGTAAGATGTGCTTGTTTCCTTTTCACCTTGTGCCATAATTGTAAGTTTCCTGAGACCTCTCAGCCACGCTTCCTGTATAACCTGAAAAACTGCGAGTCAATTAAACCTTTGTTCTTCACAAATTACCCAGCGTCAGATAGTTCTTTATGACAGTGTGAGAACGAACTAATACAGAAAATTGGTACTGGGAGTGGGGCATTACTATAAAGATACCTGAAAATGTGGAAGTGACTTTGGAACTGAGTAATGGGCAGAGGTTGGAACAGTTTGGAGGACTCAGAAGAAGACAGGAAGATGAGGGAAAGTTGGAACTTCCTAGAGACTTGTTGAATAGTTTTGACCAAAATGCTGATAGTGATATGGGCGATGAAGTCCAGGCTGAGGAGGTCTCAGGTGGAGATGAGGAACTTACTGGGAACTGGCGTAAAGGTCATTCTTGCTATGCTTTAGCAAAGAGACTGGTGGCATTGTGCCCCTGCTCTAGATATCTGTGGAACTTTGAACTTAAGAGAGATGATTTAGGGTATCTGGCAGAAGAAATGTCTAAGCAGCAAAGCACTCAGAAGGTGATCTGGCTATTTCTAAAAGCATATGCTCATATGCAAGAACAAAGAGATGATCCGAAATTGGAACTTACATTTAAAAGAGAAGCAGAGCATAAAAGTTTGGGAAATTTGAAGCTTGATCATGCAATAGAAAAGAGAAACCCATTTTCCACAGATAAATTCAAGCTGGCTGCAGATATTTGCATAAGTAAAGAGGAGCCCAGTGTTAATAGCTAAGACAATGGGGAAAATCTCTCCAGGGCATTTCAGAGACCTTTGCAGTAGCCCCTCTCATCACAGGCCTGGAGGCCTAGGAGGGAGAAATGGTTTTGTGGGCCAGGCTCAGGGCCCAGCTGCTCTGTGTAGCCTACGGGCATGGTAGCCTATATCCCAGCCACTCCAGCTCCAGCTGTGGCTAAAAGGGGCCAAAGTACAGCTTGGGCCCTTGCTTCAAGGGGTGCAACCCCTAAGCCTCACTGGCTTCCACATGGTACTGGGCCTGCGGGTGTACAGAAGGCAAGAGTTAAGGCTTGGGAACCCCTGACTAGATTTCAGAGGATGTGTGGAAACTCCTGGATGTCTGGGGAGAAGTCTGCTGGAAGGGCAGAGCCCTCATGGAGAACTTCTACTAGGGCAGTGCAGAGGAAAACTGTAGGGTTTGAGCTTGCAGAGTCCCCACTGGGGCACCACCTGGTGGAGCTGTGAGGAGAGGGCCACTGTCCTCCAGATGCCAGAATAGTAGATCCACTATAACCTGTAGAGCCACAGGGGAAGAGCTGCTCAAGGCTGTGGGAACCCACCCTTTGCATCAGCAAGCTCTGGATGTGAGACATTAAGTCAAAGGAGTCTATTTCAGAGCGTGGAGATTTAATAACTACTCTGCTGGATTCTGAACTTGCATGGGGCCTGTAGCCCCTTTGTTTTGGCAAATTTCTCCCTTTTAGAATGGGAACATTTACCCAATGTCTCTACCACCATTGTATCTTGGAAGTAACCAACTTAATTTTAATTCTATAGGCTCATAGATGGAAGGGACTTGCCTTGTCTCAGATGAGACTTTGGACTTGGACTTTTGAGTTAATGCTGAAATGAGTTAAGACTTTGAGGGACTGTTGGAAAAGCATGATTGTGTTTTGAAAAGTGAGAAGGATATGAGATTTTGGAGGAACCAGGGGTGGAATTATATGGGTTGGCTTTGTGTCCTCACCCAAATCTCATGTTGAATTGTAATTTTTAATGTTGGGGGCATGACCTAGTAGGATCATGGAGGCAGATTTCCCCCTTGCAGTTCTTGTGATAGTGAGTGAGTTCTCATGAGATCTGATGGTTTAAAAGCATGTGGCCCTTACCCCCACAGGTCTCTGCTCCATCATACTAATATGTGCTTACTTCCCCTTCCCCTTCTACCATGATTGTAAGTTTCTTGGGGCTTCTCAGCCATGCTTCCTGCACAGCCTGTGGAACTGTGAGTCAATTAAACCTCTTTTCTTCATAGATTAGCCAGTTTCAGGTAGTTCTTTATAGCAGTGCGAGAACAGACTAATACAGAAGGGTATGGGGGCACTTAGCCATAGCAGATAATAAAACATGAAAACAAAAACAAACCAATGGAGCAACAAAAAAAGTCTAGAAATAAACCCAGAAATACATGGACATTATTCATAAAGAGATGGCATTTTAAATTGGTGGGGATAAATATGGATAAGTAAATCCATAGTCGATGGGTGCGATGGCTCATGCCTGTAATCCCAGCACTTTGGGAAGCTGAGGTGGGTGGATCACTTGAGGTTGGGAATTTGAGACCAGCCTGATTAACATGGTGTAACCCTGTCTCTATTAAAAATAGAAAAATTAGCCAGGTGGGCGACAGGCGCCTGTAATTCCAGCTACTTGGGAGGTACTTGGGAGGTTCAAGCGTGATAATTGCTTGAATCCAGAAAGCAAAAGTTGCTGTGAGCCAACATTCTGCTATAGCACTTTAGTCTGGGCAACAGAGTGAGACTGTCTAAAAAAAAAAAAAGAAAGAAAGAAAAAAAGTAAATCCATTGTCCTTCTTGTCTCCTAGCTTTGACCGCAGAAAGGAGGTTCTTCTTTGCCTATTTATCCCCCTTGTTACATTTGAAGTGGAGTGTGAGAACATGTGCTCCCGGGGGCCTGCATGGTTTTCCTGGTCTGTTTTATGCTGCTGCTGATTTGGTTTCAAGGTCCACATAACTCCTCCTTATAGTCTATTAGTCAGCTACATCTATCTGCAAGGGAGGTTGGAAATGTAGTTGCTAGATAAGTGACTATGTGCCCAGAAAGAAGGAAAAAGTGGATTTGAGGGGGGCATTAGCAGTGTTTCCCCTTCATTTATTCCATAACTATTTCAACACCTAATGTGTGCCAAGGACATTCTAAGCATTATGGATACAACGAACAAAACAGATAAAAGATCCATGCTCTTATATTCACCCTTAGAGTAGCAATGGGGGAACACCAAAAACAATAAAAAATATCAGACAGCAATAAATGAAGTGGCCAAAACAAAGCAGAGAAGCAGTGGGGGGAGTTCAAGGAAACGGGGTGGTGTGTTGCAATCTTAAATAGAGTGGTAAGGGAAGGTGCTCTGGGAAGGTGACATTTGAGGGAAGACCTGAAGGAGGTGAGGGAGTAAATGTGCAGATGCATGTAAGAGAAGAGGGATCCAGGCACTGCTAAGAGAATGCACAAACATCCCAGGCAGGATCATGCTTGCAGTGAAAGGAAACTTGTAGTTGAGGAAGAACAAGGAGGTTATTATGGGGGGATCAGAATGAGCCAGGGTGTGAGTAGTAGGAAAGGAAATCAGATAGATAGGGGAAGGGATAGGGATGGGCTGGCAGATTGTGTGGAACCTTGAAGACTACTGTCAGATGTTGACTTTGACTCTGAGTGGGGCCACTGGAGAGTTTTGAGCCAAGGACTGTCATGCTTTGACTTACATTTTTGAGAGGCTATTATTTTGCAACTAAATTATGAGGGGCAAGGACAGATAGGAGACGATTGTAAGGTAGGAGGCAGGGACTTGACTCTAGACCAGATTGAAGACTGAAACAAGGAGGAGGCACCCAAAACACCTCTCCATAAAACACGCCCACCAGCACCATGACAATTTACCATTACCATGGCAACACTCTAGAAGTTACCACCCCTTGCCATGGCAACACCTGGAAGTTACCACCCATTTTCTAGCTAATTCTGGATAACTCACCCATTAATTAGCATATCATTAAAAGTGGGTATAAATGCAGATGCAGACCTGCCCTTGAGCTGCTACTCTCACACACTTTTTATGGGGTATCCCTGCTCTACAGGAGCCGTCTCGAAGCTGTAACACTGCCTGGCTGCCCAAGTAAAGCTGTTTTCTTCTACCACGGGCTTGCTCTTGAATTCCTTCCTGGATGAGCAAAGAACCACCCTGCATCAATTGCAGTAGCCCAGGTGAGAGACAGTGTTGGCAAGAACCAGAGCGGTGGTGAGGGTATGGGACGTGATAAGAGTCTGTACATCCAAATATGTTTTCTTTTTTTTTTTTTTTTTTTTTTTGAGACGGAGTCTGGCTCTGTC
>NW_012113808.1:8755153-8777855 GCF_000951035.1 Colobus angolensis palliatus
AGGATGGTCTCGATCTGCTGACCTCGTGATCCGCCCGTCTCGGCCTCCCAAAGTGCTGGGATTACAGGCTTGAGCCACCGCGCCCGGCCACATCCAAATATGTTTTCTAGTCAATTTGTGAAGAAGTCCTCCCCACCATGTGCAGGTATTCTAGATAATGAATTATTCATTCTAAATAAATGAATGAATATATGAATGAATAAGCAAACACATTTACATTTATATCTGAATATGTAGTTCCTCTGTTTGAAGCACTCTGTTGTCTACTGGGTTTGACATAGTGTGACCTCCAAGATGTAGCCTTATTTATATTTGCAACCTCATTTTCTCTCATCTCCTCCTAGACTGGGTGCAAAACTGTCTCCTGTCTTCTTTTCTCAGCTTTTTCCCCTCTCCCCACAAGCCTCTCTATGTGAATCGCTTCTGCTACCTTCATAGGCAGAGACCATTGTCTTACAATGTTTGCCCTGCATAATTCTCAGTTCCTGGCCTAGAGGAAGTATTTAGTAAGTTTGCTAGACTGAACTAATTTCCTAACTCTTGGCATCCCCATCTATTTCCTCACTCCTTTATGTCATTTTTGTACTCTGTTTATTTTCTTTTTAGTTTTTTTTCCCTCTCTCAAAAATGAAGATGATATAAATGAGCTTATTTAGGACAGACACTAAAATTATCAACTGTTGAGAAGGTAAAACATTAATTTTTCTCAGTCTCTATCTTTTTTTTCCTTCTTTTCATCAGAGAGACATGAGTTAAAATTCTTACTTGCTAAGTTTATGACATTTGATAGGTTTCTTCACTTTGAGGTTTCTATCATTTTATCTGTAAAATGGGGACAATAGTGCTCACCTTTCAGATGTGGTTGCAAGTAGAGTAAGTAATACACACAAAGCATACTGCTTTTATTTGAGTCCTATAAAAAGCTTTATAGAATTTTAAGGTATTATATTCTCCCATCTTTACAGATGAGGCTCAAATTCACATGTCTTAAGTGAGAGAACCAGATTAGATTTCAGGTCTTTTGCTTCCTAATCTTTTCCTATTTCACTGGCTCTTCCATTTGACTCCAGGGCTAGCAAAAACTAGTGTCCAAGCTGGGTGTGGTGGCAATGCCTGTAGTCTCAGCTCCTTGAAAGGCTGAGGCACTTGAGCCCAGGAGTTGGAGGCCGACCTGGGCAACTTAATGAGACTCTGTCTCTAAAAACAAAAAAGCACACCAACAACAGGCAAGCAGATAGTCAAATCATGAATGAACTCTCATTCACAATTGCTACAAAAAGAATAAAGTACCTAGGAGTACAGCTAACAAGGGTAGTGAAGGACCTCCCCTCAAGAACTACAAACCACTGCTCCAAGAAATCAGAAAGGACACAAATAAATGGAAAAACATTGCATGCTCATCAATAGGAAGAATCAATATTGTGAAAATAACCATACTGCCCAAAGTAATGTGTAGATTCAATGTTAAACTTCCCATTAAACTACCATTGACATTCTTCACAGAATTAGAACATAGAACAAACTATTTTGAAATTCATATGGAACCAAAAAAAGCCTGAATAGCCAAGAACATCCTATGCAAAAAGAGCAAAGCTGGAGGCATCACACTACCCAACTTCAAACTATACTATCAGGCTACAGTAATCAAAAAGCATGGTACTTGTACAAGAACAGGCACACAGACCAATGGAACAGAATAGAGAACTCAGAAATAACACCACATACCTACAACCATCTGACCTTTGGCAAACCTGACAAAAACAAGTGATGGGGAAAGGATTCCTTATTTAATAAATTGTGCTGGGAGAACTGGCTAGCCATATGCAGAAAATTGAAACTAGACCCGTTCTTACACCACACACAAAATTTAACTCAAGATGGATTAAAAACTTAAATATAAAGCACCAAACTATAAAAACCTTAGAAGAAAATCCAGGCTATAATACCATTCAGGACATAGGCATGGGCAAAGATTTCATGATGAAGATGTCAAAAGCAATTGCAACAAAAGCAAAAATTGACAAATGGGATCTAATTAAACCAAAGAACTTCTGCACAGCAAAACAAACTATCAACAGAGTGAACAGTCAACCTTACAGAATGGGAGAAAATTTTTGCAATCTATCTATCTGACAAAGGTCAATATCCAGAGTCTATAAGGAACATAAGCAAATTTACGAGAGAAAAACAAACAATCCCATTAGAAAGTGGACAAAAGACATGAGCAGACACTTATCAAAAGAAGACATACATGCATCCAAAAAACATATGAGGAAAAGCTCAACATCACTGATCATTAGAGAAATGCAAATCAAAACCTCAATAAGATACCATCTCACGCCAGTCAAAATGGCTGTTAATAAAATGTCAAAAAACAACAGATGCTGGTGAGGTTGTGGAGAAAAAGGAACACGTTTACACTGTTGGTGGGAGTATAAATTAAGTCAACCATTGTGGAAGACAGTGTGGTGATTCTTCAAAGACCTAGAGGCAGAAATACCATTTGACCCAGGAGTCCCATTAGTGGGTATATACCCAAAGGAATATAAATCATTCTGTTATAAAGATTTGTGCACGTGTATGTTCACCGCAGCACTATTCACAATAGCAAAGACATGGAATCAACCCAAATGCCCATCAATGATACACTGAATGAAGAAAATGTGGTACATATACACCAAGGAATATTATGCAGTCATACAAAGAATGAGATCATGTCCTTTGCAGGGACATGGATGGAGTTGGAAGCCATTATCCTCAGCAAACTAATGCAGGAACAGAAATCCAAACACTGCATGTTCTTACTTAGAAGTGGGAGCTGAATAGTGAGAACACACGGACACATGGGTGGGAACTACACACTCTGGGGCCTGTCGGGGAGAGTGGGGGCAGGGAGAGCATCAAGAAGAATAGATGGATGCTGGGCTTAATACCTAGGTGATGGGACATGGCACATGTTTACCTATGTAACAAACCTGCACATCCTGCACATGTACCCCTGAACTCAAAATAAAAGTTGAAGAAGAAACAAACAAATGAAGAAACCACTAGTTGCAAAATTCTCAATATGAACTGGACACTTCTGAGTGGGTAGTTTGGAATTTTCCTAAGTTGAATCCCAAAATGACCTCTGATCGATCAACATAATTAATGAACTCCTTGCTGTGTGCCCAGCACTGCCAATAGTTGCTTTAAGGGCCATAGATGTACAATCACATTTCATGCTCTCATTGAGAAGGGAATCTAGCTGCACTGACAATGCCGACATCTGTGGAACAATAGTGGATATGACAAGTCAGTACAACAAGGTGTGGAGAAAGTGGTGTACAAACTCTAAGACCTGCTGGACCAAGGAACTGAATGAATGAGGAAAGGTGAGGCTGGGCTTTTTAAAGACAAGATGTGAGAACTGTGTCTTGAGGAATGCATAGGATCTGGCTGGGGAAGGAGGAAATGGGGGCATTTGGGGAGAGGAGATGGAGAGGAGCCTGTGGGGCAGCAGCAGTGCTGCCAAACTTCTGTTTTTCATGTACTCCATGTAAGTGCAGTTATCACAGTTTAAAAGTATCTGAAGGACAGTGTCAGCAGCAATAGATTTCCACTAAATAGTTGGGTTATAGGATGAGAACATGCAGGCTTACGCAGAGCCTGTTCCAATAGGCGACCTTGTCTGGGACTCCACATCAACAGGGCTCATCCTGTCTTCTGTCTTGCTGTGCTCCTCTGTGGGGCCTGTTGCAGGCTGAGAACTGAAGGGGAAGAATCAAGTGCCAGGAGAGGGAGCTGGGGGAAGCCAGAGGCTGGCTCAGCTACAGAAGGGTAGGACACCTCCTAGCTGGAAGTTTGTCAAGCTTGGAACCAAAGCTTCGTGTTGGCCACCTCTTGCTGAGACGGAAAGGGAGGAAGTGAGAAGCGGGTGCTTGAGCTCTCCCTGGGGCCTGGGATTGCTAATCTCTTTAAGGGAACCAATTAGTTGGAATTTAGTGACAGTCTGACTCTGAACTATGGAGTTCTAAGGAAGCTGAAGGAGAAAAAGATTATCCCTGACTGAGGAGGAAGGACTCATTCTGCTCACACTCAAATAGCAATGTGAAATACAGTTTTCTTTAAACCTTCCCTTAAGGAAATAACCACAAGGTTTAATGTGATAGTTTTTGAGATAGTGAAAAAAACTACAAATAAATGAAATGCTCAAGAATAGGGTCTTGATTAAATGAGATACGGGAGTTCCTATCAGGAGGTACAAAGCAAACACCAAAAGTGAGGCTGCAGAGCAGAAGTCAGCCAACTGTGGCTCATGGGCCAAATCTGGTGAGCTGCCTGATTTTTTTATGGCCCTTGAGCTAGCAATGATTTGATGTTTTAAATGGTTATCTAAGAGCTTACATAATAGCCTCAATTTTGCTTTGTAGCCTGCAAAACTGAAAACGCTATATAGCCCTTTAAGAAAAAGTTTGCTCACTATTGCTATAAAAGGAAATTTAATGAGATGTAAATGTTTATTATTAATTAGGTGAGAATATAGTGTTAATTTGTGTCTAAGTTACCTGTTGCTATGTAACCACCCTGGAATTTGGCATTTTAAGACACCTACCATTTAGTTTGCTCATGAATTTGGACGAAGCAGTGTAAGGATGTCTGGAGCCTTGGCCAGGACGGTCTGAAGGATGGGGAGCTGGCTGGGATGGTTCTATGGGGAACACATGTGTAGGGATTTAATTCTCTCCATCTGTGACTGTGTTCTTTTCCATGTGGTCTCTCCATGTGGCTAGCTTGGGTTTCCCTACTGCATGGCAGGCTGAGGGTAGATGGATTTCTTACATGGCAAGTAGTTTCCCAAGTGCAAAAGCAGAATCCGTCAGCCTCTTAAAGGCCAGGTGTAGCTTCATTCTGCTGCATTTCACTGAATGTCCTAAAGAATTTCAAAGGTCACAAGGTCAGCCCAGATTCAAGAGGGGTGGAGAAATAAGCTTCCTCCTTTTTATGGGAGGAGCAACATACTTACATGGAGGGCTGTGGGTGGAGCAACGTGGAGCTGTCTTCAGAGACCACCACTGTGGATAGTAAATATACATAAAGATGTACCTACATTCAACAATTTTAAGGGGATACAAAAAGTGAAGGAATGGCCTTACTTTATAAATTTGTGGTAGGCATCTGTCATATTTATACTTACCCATTATCTTTGAATAACATTTTTAGATTTGAGTAAGTGAACCAACATCTCACCTCCTTGCAGCTAGGATGCAAACATATGCATATAATATTTTCAACAAAGCAGAACAAAAAGAAGTGTAAAGAAATCTTGATCTTTGGAGCCAGACCATCTTAATTCAAATGTCAACTTTGCCACTGATTGTCTATGTGATCTTAAACTAGTAACGTAATTGTATGTGCCTCAGTTCCCTCAGCTATAAAAAGGGATACTCATAGTACCAAACTTTTAGGGTTGTTTTTAGGCTTAAATGAGTTAATGTTTCAAAGAGCTTAGGATAGGGCTAGACTCTGCCAATCAGATATAAACATGAAACTTTAATTCAAATATGAGCAATATGAGATAGCAACTGACTCTGAATCTGTAAAGACATCCAACTTTTACCCTAGTCACAAGATCAAAATGGAATTGGTACTGGTGGGAGGAGTGGCTACAGAATAGTCAAGTTCCAGGGATTTTCATGTTGTTTCCCCATTGAATTAATTCTGTGTGATTTTGGGCATTATTCCTGAAAGCTTCAGTTCTAATCTGTTTTTCCAGCTAGCTCAATAATTCTGAGGGCAAAAGTATCTTTTAAAAACCTCCCCACCACCATTTCCCTCTAATCTATATATAGAGTGGATACAGTGGATTCTGTTGTTCCCAGTTAAGAACTGTGGCCGATATAACTGTCGTATGGTTTCAGGGATGTAAAGACAGGCCTTTTGGACTATTTTTCAAGTCTGGAATTGTAGCATCTGGGAATTTTCTCTAATGCTCTTATGTTGATATGCAAACCCTGGAAGGAAGGTGTCATATACAGAGTTTTTAATTATTTTTGTTTAAAGTGCTTTATTTGGAGCTGGGAGGGGGGTACACTAATTTGGATTCCTGTTTAAGCAGCTTGAGTCTGGAATGAGAAGTGAGATCTGTTCTGATTAATTTTCTCCTTCCTTGTTCTCCAGAGTTGGGCAACATGACATTGTTTTGTCATCTCACATTTCCAGGGTTGCCTGATAATAACCAGAACTTGTTTTTGCCTTAAAATGTTTCACATTCTTTTCCCTGGATGACACATAAGATTTATATAATTTCCGTATTTGTCTGATTCACTTAGGCTAAATCATTCAGTAGATTCAAGAAATACCTTTGATGTCATGATTTGGAGCATATCCACATCCATCTGAAAAATGTTCAGTAGTCATTGGCAGGTACTGTCAAAAGATGCCAAGAACCCCGAAGAAGAAAACGTAAACATTTCTGTACTAGAAGTGAAGCATGAGCGGCAGCTGGGTTCACTTGATTATGTGTGTAATAGTTGTCATGAGAAGAGGGGTTGAAATTGAGAGAGGATTGTAAAAAATTTAAATGGAAGAGAAAATTTCTTCTGGGTGGGTGGGGAGTGATTATATAAGTTGAACGCATACCTTTAACCTATGAAGGGACACCTTGCCAATACTTATAATGCTGCAAGAATAATGATGTCAGTGTTATTTCTTAAGATTCCATGAGGCAAACTACTATCATCTCTATATTACTCCATGAACACTCAGAATGCTCTATGGTGCCAGTCATAATGACCACTCTCGGGCAGATGAGTCCATCAGGCCTTCTCAGAGTGTTTGCTCTCTACGAGATGGTGTTACCCCGGTGGATGGGGACAGAGAGACACACGGGCTAGGTAGACATGGTGGGCACTCAGGCAGCCCAGCATATCAGAGAGTGGTGTTGGCCAAAGTCTGGATGGGGGCAATGGAAATGGGTTGAGGGAGGGCAAAACAAAACACCACAGGGAATGAGAAGGGCCACTAAAAATAACGTAAGGGCTTGTTGGAGACAGATTTCACATATGCATTTTACATTTTACTAAGAGGACACCCCTGCTTAAATGTTACAGAGCTCTGTGGCTTTTCTGTTTGTTTTTTTTTCTAGTGGAGTATTTTTTATGGAACTTGGCTTAAACAGCACGTTATGCACATGTACCCTAGAACTTAAAGTATAATAATAAAAAAAAAAAAAAAAGAGAAAGGCTGGGACCTAGAAATCAGAAGATTGCACCTGGGTTCTTAGATTTATTTTTCATGATTGGTGTGTCTTCAAGCCTGTTAGTTTACTTGGTTGTGTCAAAATGGTCGCAACTGTAAAATGAGAAAGTAACATCCATGTTACTGTTGGCAGATATTTGATTATGGATTATAGATAAGATGATATTAGATAATTATTAATTTTTTAGGTATAATAAGGGTAAATGACAGGTTGCTTGCAACTTACTAAGATACTTCAGTTTTAAAAAAAGACATAGATGAATAGCGATTTGTTCATATTGTGTTTCAGGAGATGAAATATCATCATTCTATCTACTTTTCTATAGGTTGGAAATTTTTCTTAATTAAAAATTTGAATACAATGATGAATTGGAGAGCACAGATTTCCAGGCTGGCTGGAAGCCAGACCTCTGTTTCCTTCCAAACCACTAATACAGTGGAACCTTGGGTAACCTCAAAAAAGTCACTTTCCTTTTGCTACTTTCTCTACCTTTGTGAAATTAGGACAATGATGTGTTCAACCCATTTCTTTCCTTAGGGGATATGAGTAAGGAAGAGGATGTTCATCAAGTACCTTGGCTACTTTAGAGGAGATGTTCTATTGAAGGCAATAATAGGAAATCTTATAAATCATGAGACCTCTTGGGGGTGTGTTGCCTGTATACAAAATATTCATATTATTATTTTCTCTTTTGCAAATTATGTCTGTTGCACAATTGAGATTAAATTGGACGGGCATTTTTTCATCCTCAGAAGTTATGTTGTTGTTTTGTTTTAAGAACCAAAAAGAATCCTCACTAAGTGATACAATGATAAGACGGACAAAATATATGAAATTCTTGTAGTGGCTTGCAGAGAAATATTTTACTAGAAAAAAAAAGCCCAGAGAAGCTATTCAGTGGATCATTCCTAGTAGAAAATCACTGTAAATAATTAAACATCAAGCACCCTTCTCAATGATTTCCACAGTCCTCTTATTAGGATAGAAACCTAAAATCATTATGAGAAAACCTCCAGACCCTTGTCACCAAAATGGAGTTCATTTCATAGCAAAAACTGATGTCTTAACATGAAAGAAAGCATAATCCTTGGTAACCTAGAATACTTCTTTTTTTTTTTTTGAGATGGGGGTCTCACTCTGTTGCCCAGGCTGCAGTGCGGTGGCGCGATCTTGGCTCACTGCAAGCTCCGCCTCCTGCGTTCACGCCATTCTCCTGCCTCAGCCTCCCAAGTAGCTGGGACTACAGGCGCCCGCCACTATGCCCGGCTAATTTTTTTTTTTTTTTTTGTATTTTTAGTAGAGAGGAGGTTTCACTGTGATAGCCAGGATGGTCTCAATCTCCTGACCTCGTGATCCGCCCGCCTCGGCCTCCCAAAGTGCTGGGATTACAGGTGTGAGCCACTACATCCAGCCCCTAGAATACTTCTATATTTGGTTTCTGAGAAGAAGAAGAGGCAAAAGAACAAATTGATATCATGTATTTATTTTGAGGAGACAATTTTGAGGGCAAGTTCTTTAGCTGTGGAAGACTAATTCTTCTTCTTATTAGTTCTCCTCAGTAGTCTTCAGAAGTCCTCTTGTAATTCTGTAGGACAAAGCTATTTGGCATGATAGCCCTGAACCGCTGTGAAGTCACAGAATCAAGACGATTAGGGGTGCAAGGAAACTTAGAGATTACTAGACAAACCGCTGTCCTTCACGGAAGAGGAAACCAGGGCCCACAGGAGGCCCTCATTGAAATATATTTGATAGGCTGGGTGCAGTGGCTCACACCTGTAATCCAAGGACTTTGGAGGCTGAGGCAGGAGGATCACTTGAGGCCAAGAGTTCAAGACTAGCCTGGGCATCATAGTGAGACCTTAGATCTACAAAAAATTATCAGATTGACTGGGTGTGGTAGCACACACATGTAGTACTCACTACTTGGGAGGCTGAGGTAGGAAGATCATTCGAACCCAGGAGTTTG
Source organism: Colobus angolensis palliatus (assembly GCF_000951035.1). Classification (NCBI taxonomy): domain Eukaryota; kingdom Metazoa; phylum Chordata; class Mammalia; order Primates; family Cercopithecidae; genus Colobus; species Colobus angolensis. The sequence continues at coordinate 8,764,360 of NW_012113808.1, forward strand.
AGGCTGCAGTGGTCTAGAATTGTACCTCTGAACTTCAGCCTGGGGCTTGGATGACAGAGCAAGACCCTGTCTCTAACATATATATATATATATGTATGTTGTCATGTGCAAAGTATTTATTCATTAGTTCAACAAATATTTGTAACACACCTGCTATGTGTCAAGCAAACATTTATTGATTACCTCCTCTTTGACAGGTACTCCAAAATACAGTGGTGATGGATAGTAATTCTCAAATAGAATAGGGTTTAATAGGAGAGACCTCCTACAAGCATATAATTACAGTGCAATAAAACATGTATGAAGGCAATGGGATGTAGAGAAACCCACTATTTAAAGAAACACCATAGAATAGCATTTCTTACAGTTTACCCTACAAAATACAATAATCTATAATATGAGGGGTATTGAGGAAACAATATTCTTGGCTATATAAGGTCAGGAAATGTTGAATACTTTTTTTGTTGGAGATGCACGTGCCTATTAATATATTAGAGAAGTATGTTAAAGAAGTTCTGCAATTTAAACATGCTTCTCAAATTTATTTGAGCACAGAAAATATCCCTCAACTCAATATTCTTTCCTTTCCCTCTTTCTCCGTTTCTTTCTCTTTCTTGTCCTCCTCCTCTTTCTCTTCTGGCAGAACGTTTGTCTGTATCTCACAGAATGCTCATGTTACATAGGAGAGAAGCTTTGAAAAGTATTTTGCTCATCTCTCGGTTCATCAGAAAGCTCCATTAGCTAAGAGATCATACTCTCAAAAGATTCAGCTAATGGAAGTTTACTGTAGTTCCAAGACATGGTGGGAATAAATGTTCCAATAGTAATAAATTAACATCCCCTCATCACATGTGTAGAATGTTGAAGCAATAATGAATATAATTTGGGAAATTTGATTATTAACCAGAAGTGAAATAATTTGAAATGGAATATAACAAACAATTGCTTCTTGCTTTGCTACAATTAATCTAATATGCCTGGGATGAGAGATAATTCAGAAAGTATAAGATTCCAGAGCAAACACCTATTTGGGGAAATGCTACTAGCCACCAGTAAATGCAGACTGGACCCCTGAATATAAAAATTCTTCATTTTGGTGGAAATTAGAGAAATAGAGAGGGTTGTAGTGTTTCTTTCTTGATGAAATTTTGTCAACAACAAAATTACAGATCATTCCCGGGGACAGTCAGATTTCATATCTATCTTTTGTCTTGAAATCTCATTTAGTTCAGAAGGACTGCAATGCAACATATCTTTGCATACTATTTTATTGAATTTATTTTATCTGTTACTTGTAAGTTGCCTAGTATATTTGATATATATGGTATATATCATATGTATACATGGACATATGATTTCCTTTTTCTGTACAACCTTGCTTAAAATTCTGCATTGTAGTAGTGATATAAATGTAATCTGGAAATTATCTTTGGGGAGCAAGTTGAATGCTATGCTTGTGCAATTTGTCAAGTCAGTATCTATGGCAAGACTAGAAATCAAATTGGATGGGTTTTATTTCTTGCATTCCTCCACTCTACTGCATTTTATTTTCTAAATCTCTTGTAACCCTTGCTAACAATTGCTGATAGCCAGTAAAATTTAACAACCTATAATAGTGACTCCAACAAAGTGCCCTGACAACAAACACTACTGGATATTCAAATCTCAGCTTTACTGTACCCTCCTCCAGGAGGTTTTTCTACTTCCCCAAGACAGAGCTAAGCGCTCTCTTAAATGCTCCACAGCAGCCTACTCTTATGGCTCTTTTCCTCTGCTATATCTACTCATCTCTTTGCTTATCACAGTCTGTATCTCTCTTCCTTCTCATCTCTTGCAGCAAAAGGTATCCATATAAATTTTACCTGTTCTGACTTTTCCTCTTTAAGGCAGTTCTTACCTTGTAGTATTGAAGGTACTTGTTTATCTGGATCTCTGGGTCTCCCTCTAGACAGGTTATAAGTAAGCTGAGGAGAGGCACCATGTCTGTCTTTTTCACTGTGGAATTCCCAACAGCTAGCAGAGTTGATAGCAAATAAACGTGTTGAAAATAATTCAGTTGATTGGACCCTTGCTAGACCTCTTCACGCACCTCACTGGGCTGGGGCTGCCTGTTCCATCTATTAAAAGAGAGTTAAGTGGCTTGGCCATGGAGTCACAGACAGTGTTTCTGGACTTAGACGACTATGCCAGACCGCTGTGTCCCCACAGAGCCAAAATTACTTCCAAAGACAACCTGAAATGCTCTCCCTCTCACCATTAAAGCATGTGCAGGCACTTCCAAACCCAAGCTTACGTCCCATGCCTTCAACATGCCTTCCTGGAATGTCCACAACTAACCTTGTCCCTATAGTGGGCATCTTCTCAACACTCAGGGGCTCAGGGCCTCAGAATACAGGCACACGTGTGTTAGACTAGGCAAACTATACTGGAGCTAAGCATTTTGCTGGTGGACTAGCTCTATTGTCCTTGTTAACAAACCCAGAAGGTGAATGCGTGTAGGTTTAGCAACCCTCTAGTTTCCTTGATTTTCTCATTGTGTATCTCTCAGTTATGAGTTTGCATTTATCTTAGCCTCTTTATATTTTTATCCTGTTTACACCACCTTTACATCTTTTTGAGGTGATCTGTTTTCATGTATTTTTATTTCTCTTTAATTTACCTTTTTAATGCTTCCAGGACATTTTATGAACTCTCAACCATTTTCTGCCTGTAGTCCTATTCTTACTGTAAAGTATCTTGTGACTTAAAGAAGTGTCTTAAGCTCTGTGGAGACTGGCTTAGGTCTCAGTTCAAGAACTCTGACTATCATGCCAGCATTATTTTTACCTAGCTGATTTCCTATATTCTCAATTCTTCATCTGTACCTTAATCACTTCTTACATTGGGAGTTATAATAATTATAATACTATAAATGTTAGTACCAATGTTGTCTACTAACAACTAAAATATTGATTATTACGTTGTCCCAAGCACTGTGCTAAGCACTTTATGTGCACTATTTCACTTAATCTTCATAAGACACTCTCAGGTAAGTAGTATCCTCATTTCACAGACAAGGAAACTAACATTCGGAGAAGTTAAGTAATTTGAACAAAATAGCAAAGTTGGTAAGTGGCACACCTAGAATTCATATAGATATGTTTGACATTATAGTTAATTCCTTTAATTATTGTCTTTATTTTAGTAGAAGCTGGTTCTGGAAATGTCGTGGATCCAATTGAGGGGATAATTTTCTTGGGGGCCTCCCATTATTCACTTACCAGGCCCACCTCCAGAGAGTGGTAAGTTTCTTCTTTCTGCAGAACAGGGAAGAGATTCTTGTGGCTGTGAGACTCCCTGGTCCTGTAATATGCATGTTGCCATGCCACATTTATCAAATGATCCTCTCTGTCAGTGACAACCCTCTCCTCCCAGTGGCAGATTAAGACATGTTAGGGTCACCTCTTTTCTCTCATACCCCGCATTTAATCCATTAGGAAAGGCTGTCAGCTCCTTTTTCAAAATTTGTCCAGGATCTGACCACTTCTTATCACTTGCATTTGCTGTCAATCTGGTCCACCATCATCTTTAACCTAGATTACTGAAAGAGCCTCTTGGCTTCTTCCTGGTCCCCATGTAGCCTTCTAGAAACTCAGCAGCGACCTTTATAAACATGCATTAAAATACATCGCTTCTCTATTGCCAAACCTTTCTAACTGAAAGCAAACGTTTTTACAATCATCTATTATACAAAGCCCTGAGTTGTCTCCCCACACCTCCACTCCCCACTCCCATCCACTCTTGTGGTAATTCTCTGATTTTATGTCACTCTGTTCCCCACCTCACCCTGGAGTAGATTCCTCAAGCACAAGGTTATACACCCACCTCAAAGCTTTTTCTCTGACTTTTTACTGTACCTGGAATATTTACTGTACCTGGAAATCTTTTCTCCAGATATCTCCGTGGCTGTACCCTGACCTTCTTCAAGTTCTTGCACAAATATCACCTTTTCAGTGTCCACTCTATTTAATATCAGGACTTCCCTGGACACCCAATGCTCTCCGCGCTACCCACATCCATTTTCAACTTAGAACGTAATGCACAATTTTTTTTATAGGTTTGTTTCCTATTATCTGTTTCTCCCCACTAGAATATAAGTTCTGGGAGGGTAAGAGTTTGTGTTTTCATTGACTGTATATCCCTTATGCCAAGAACAGTGCCCTGATCATGGCAAGTGCTCAATTAATAACTGTTGAATGAAGGAAGGAAAGACTGCTAAATTTTTTACATTTTAATTGATGCTTTCTGTAGCATAGCACCAATGGGATTTGCAAAACAGGAGTTCAGGGCAGTCCATGTACTGTTTTTTCAGAGTTGAAGATTATGCTGTGTTTATAATTTTAACAGTTTTTAAGATAGTCTTTTCTTTTAGTTTTTCCTTTTTTTTTTAGTTTGAAGGGTCATTATATTGTCATGCTTTCCTCTGATTCCAGCTCTACGCTTTATTTAGAGTTCAGCTTTCTGAACCTCTCTTGTTTTTCATAGGATTGAAGGCTTCTGGTATGACTGCCTGGTCATTTTTGTAAAGCCTATGATTACTCTGATGTGTATATTAATGTCTGCAGCAATGCCCAGCAGTTTGGTGGAACTTTGGCTTCAGTTGTTTGAACTTAAAAAATGTCTAGAATCCATTTGCCTAAGCTGTAGAGGCCTTTCTTGGATTGGACCTATTAATCTGTCAATACAGTTTGATTTATGTTCCTATTGCTTGTTTTTTTTTGCTTCTTTACGTAGACGGAAAAGAATGCTCTGCAGTTTCTGCTGACTGATTTGACATTTTGCTATGAGGAGTACTTAGTGTTACTTGCACTATGAAATTTCATCGTGTACTCCCTGTTAGCATGTACAAAAAGTTTGACTAGCACGTTCCCTACATTCCCTGACAGTGATCTCCCAAAGATAAGCACTTTGCAGTTCTGCCACTTCAGAAATATTTGTGTGTCCCTAGTATTTGCCTCCCATTTCCAAGGCTAGTTCCTTACACATGGCCTCCTATCTTGCGTCCATTTGTTAAAAATACCTTTAGTGGTACAATTTTGAAAGTCATTGAGGCTTTAAATCAAGTGGCTTTGTAGGCTCTACTTAATTCTTATAACTATCCTTTCAAATAGCTTTTGTAGAATTTAAGCATGATATAATAATAATAGGTAACTCATATATTGGAGTAGCCCTTTACAGTTTATAATGCTTAGTGGAAAGATCATGAACATTGCAGACAGCCAGACCTGAATTGGAAATTCACTTCGACTTCTACTAGCTTTGTAATGCTGAGCACCTTACCTCCCTCATCTTTACAAGGGAGGCAGGAACACCTTGCAGACGTATGGTATTGTTGGATGGGGGGAATGGTGCTTGTACAGAGCCTAGTGGGTGCCTTATGCAGAGCACTGGATGGATGCTCAGTTCATGAGGGCTCCTCTATTTCTCCACTCTTACATAGACTCACTTGTTGTGACCTCCTGTTACCTCTACACCTGTTCTAGGTACTAGGATTCCTTATGAAAAAGAAAATCCTTACCCTCATGGAGCTTACCTTTTAGAAGTGGTGGCAGAAAATAAGAACAAAGAAAAACACACAAATATGTAATACTAGATAGTAATATATGTTAAGAAGAGAAATAGAGTAGGGTGAGGGGGTAAGGATTAGGGAGAGGATGATAGGTGGGCATGGGAGGCTAGTTTAGACAGTGGACCAGAGAATGTCCTGGAGTAAGTAGGAGAAAAAGCAGATGTGAATCCGTGTATCTCGACTTTAGTCAATTGTTTTCATTTAAGAGTTTGATGAAGCTGCCCTCACATTTTCTCCAGCTTGCCAGATGTGGAAGGAAGACACACTGATCTCAAGTTTCCAGGTTCTTGTTTGGAGTTCTTAGGAGCAGAAGATATCTCAGTTGTCAGTTCTGAGTCACCATGGCCATTTGCAAGGGCAGCAGTTCTTGATTTTTACTACCAAAATAATCCCATAGTTTTTGTCTCCAAACTCTCATTAGAGATGAGAAACTGTATCTCATTTATATCTCTATCACCAACGCTAAGATGCCGTCATCTGTCCTATGGACCACTGCAAAAACCTCCAACCTGGTCTGTGTGTATCAATTATCACCCCCTCAAATATGTCTTGAAGTTTGTCTGAAGCATCATCCTGGTGCTCAGCCTCCTTGAAGAGAGTGCTCAGGGGAATCAGCAGCAGGAATCACCAAGACCTATTTGCCAGCTTTGAGGGTCTGAGGGGCCATTGCTGGGGTAGGTTCATGAGCCTGGCATCCTAATTCCTGAATCACAGCCATTGGGATGAGTTCTTGAATGCAGCCTTTCCATGGCCTAAAGGTCACAGTTACCCCAGAGAATCTGTTCAGTACCCTGAGAGTCATTTGCAGAACACCAGTGTACATGGTGCCCCTCCAGTCAGTCCAGTGACTAGGCAAGCCTTTCATTATATTCCGTCTTCTTGAATACCTAGAGTGCTTGCTATTTTCTTAATGGAATACTGACTGATGCTATTTGTTCTCTTCCATTTCAGTGCCTGGCTTTCCCTTTAAGGAAGGCTTGCCTCTACCTTTTTCTCCTTTTAAAAAACAAAAACCAAACAACAATAACAACACTATTTTTGGGCTTAAATCACATGATTTAAGGCTTTAAACTCACCACAATGGAGGAGCCATATACTTGTATGCTTCTTTTCTATTTAACCCAACATATTTCCAGATTCACTCTCCAAAAACACCTTTTTTATTATCCTCATTCATCTTTCAAATTCCCAATTATTTCTATTATGTGCTTATCAATGAAGACTATTGTGAAATGAAGGATGAAAGGTCTTTGCAGAGATGAGGATTTGTTTTCCTTAATATTCTTCCATTCCTTTGATAACAAAATTACCCTGGAAATGAACTGTCATTACGAGAGCTATGGAAGCAGAAAAGTCTAAAACAACACTCAAGATGGCTGTTTGGGAGAATATTTTTGATAAACTATGCTAGAATATAGGTCAGGTCAGCTATATAAATATGTAAGACCATACTTTCAGGCACTAAATGCTACTCATAAAAAATTAAGTGGAATTTAGAGTGGTTTTGAAATTTATTACAAATGACAAATTGAAAAATAAGCCAAATGGTAATATAAATTTTATTTCTATATTTAGTGTAGAAAAGTCATAGGAATCCCTTGGCCGGTGATTGTGAAAAATTTAGGTTTGGAGCTGTAAATGTTGAAATTCCCATGGCATTAAATTATTTTAGTGAGTTCAAAAATATCCCAAATAATTAAAGGAAACATGTTATTACCTGTTTTTAACACTACTAGAGTAGGTGGTTTCAGATATTTTTTATGCTAATGGTTTTCTCTCCTAGATCTAATTTAATGGGCTAGAATGTTCTCCATTTGACCACCTGTCTCGATGGAATGAAGTCAACTAGTTTGCATACTCCTGCTTTTTATCTTCTCAGTGTAGATATGAAAAATAATAAGAGATTTTAATATGTAGTGATTATACTAATATATTTAAGTGTATCTCCGAGTATTTTTAAGTATGTCTTTGGCTAAAAATGAGAACTTTTATTTTTGATTCAATGAAGGGTTCTATACTAATTAGAAAACCATTTTTTGGGGGGGGGAGAAAAAAGCAGTTATTACACATTTGTGCAATTTGTTATCCTCTAAATAAATTCATAATCTTATGTAGCATTCATATATTATTAATAAATTTCAGGACTTTTGAGCAGGAGTCATAAATTTTTAAAACTTAATGCATAATTTAAAAAATTAGGAGGGGAAACAAACTTTGGAATAATGATATATTTTAAGAGAAAAATATATTTTCAAACTCTTGTTATGCTGATAACAATTTGCTAGTTGCAAATCATCTCTATTTATTAAAGTAATTTCTCTAAGGACTAATAGATTACATGTTTTCAACCTCATATATTATTTTAGGTGTATGTGAAAATAACGAAACTGTATTTCTTTAATAACACATTTTGTCAATCAGACTTTTTACTTACCAGGTGGGTCTTCTCCTGGTTTAGTGCACTTTGGAGATTAGATTATGGAAACTCTGTTCATGGAAGCCACACTCTAAATCACTTAACTTCCAGAAGTTAAACATTTACAGGAAAAAGTCAACATCCTGGATGGCTCCAGCGTACTTTGGCATTTCTGTGGATGTGGGAAAGAGAAACATGGTTCATAGCTCTCTCTGGCTTCTGCATAATTTTACACCAAATACCATATGCTCTGTTGGTGACAATTTTCTTCATTCATTGTGTCTTTTAACTCCAAATGTTCACATTTTAATAATTTGCTTGAGAAGAATGAAAAGTGACACACATCTTGCCTTATAAAAGTCTATATTTATTCTTTTTGAATATATGTTTTTGAAAACAAAATTCATATTTAGTGCTTTGAGTAAGGCAAAATTAAGTGTAACCTTTTAGTTTATGTTCCTGAGAAAGGCAGTTTCAGAGGCATCAGAGAAAAAAATGAGTCCAGATTACATCATTTATTTAACGTTTCCAAGCGATATATTTTCAATTAAAGTTTTATCAGCCATGTATTGAATGTAAATTCTTCTTTGTATTCAATATCTATTATAAAAGAATATGATTTCACCATGGTGTATGCCTTTGTATTCAATTAAGAAAATTGCTTAGCTTAACTTGCTAAATTTTCCAATCAGAAAAGTTTTCCAACATTGAAATTAGCCTGCATCTCTGGGAAAAAGTGAGTGCCTTATGGCTACAGATATCAGACAGGGGCTGGAGGACCATCTCCTAAAGACACTGACAAGATTCCTTCCAGAGAGAAAGACTAAACTGGCAAGGGAGTATTGTCACAGCCATAACGTTTTATATCCAGCTGCTATGACTTGATACTGCTGATATAACTAAATCTAGAGAACATTTCTTTTAGTCTCTCTCTTTCAAGCAACAGTTTTTGTCAGAAATACTATTCCCTGTTAAAGCAGGGACACTCTGTTGAGATGGGGGTTAGATACCTAGGTACTACTCCTGTTCATCTACTAACTAGCTACACAATTGTGAGCACATTGCTTCTTTATCTATGTCTCTAGGTCCTTCTTAATCAAAACAATTTGGAATTTCCATTTTACTGGGGTGAAACAGTAATTCCTAATATGGTGCTTCCCTTCCCCACATCCACTGATTGTCTCAGAGCCCGCTCCCAAGACACATGTTATCTTCAACTAACCTTGCTTAGGTTTGCAGGCAGGTAATTAGACAAGAGCATCTTGGCATTTCACTTTCATCATGTCTATCTGTTTCACTAGAATAATACAGTGTTGAAGATTCTGTGTTATTGAAGTTTGGCGGGCATAATATTAATTGCATTATCTGATATGTAATACAATTTTTCAAACACATAAATATTTTTTGAGTACTTACAATGGGCAGTTAGCTAGATACCTAGTGTGTGTGCTAGGGTTATTATATTAAAATAAAGGATTCAGGTCTTATTTCAAACTGCTTACAGTCTACTTGGAGATACAAGTCCTACAGAGAGAAATACACCTAACCACAGAAGGCTTGCTTTCTTACTTCATTTGGCTACAGCTCAATGTCACCCCCTTAAAGAGGCTACCATTGACCACTCTAAATCAAATAATACCAAGACATACTCTCTGTCTCCTTACCCTGTTTTATTTTTTCTTCATAGAATTTATCACTAGTTGCCCATTTATATTTTTATGTGTGTGTTCTCAAATTTGTTAGTTGCTTTTCTCCTTCACTCAATTTAGGTTGTATAAAGGTAAAGACTTTGTCTGGTAATTGTTAGATCACTGGTGTCTGCAATACTAGGTTGCACAATAAATACTTGTTGAGTGAAGCAAGGAATGATGTATAAAGTATATGTCCAGGGAGTAATAAACACAAAAGTGGAAAATTCTAACAAGAAACTCTCAAGAAAATGAATTAGGATGGATACTTACTCATCTTTTAAGAATGAGTGAGAAATTCTAGACAAGCAGGGATAAGGGAACATTCTGAACTTGCTCTCTAGGCTACTTAAGCAGGACTTGAGATGAGGCAGCAAAAGATACCTGGTTGAAGCCACCAGTTAAATAGTTACCTATAACCTCAGCAGTATACATTGGATAATCTGTCCGTATAGGTTTAGAGAAGATCTAAGGGCAACGACCTACAAAACAAATAGTGGTTCAGAGGGAAAGGTGGAAGGGCTCATGTCAGCTGAGAGCAAGGGGGCGGAATTGACACCCTTCAGAAGAATACCCTCCAACCCCACAAGGGTGCAAGACTCAGCACACGGCCAGCACACTCTTTTTCCTAGGATGAGGTGGGCAACTGAGTGATTCTTTGTATTCTGGGGCCATGCCACTGTACTTTAAAATGGGTTCTAAGACTGACTCTTTCCTGTATTTTCATACAGTTATGGATAAATACTAAATTTGCATATATTTCTTGAACTTAAAAAACTCGTGTCATTTTGATAGTTGATAAAACCCAGAAACCATCAAATCTAGCACCTCAGCGAAACCAGAGCAGCATTCCCTTTTTGTCTCTGAGTCTTAAGCTGGTAAACCGGGGGCTTGTGAAGAAAGTAAACTCTGGAGTCTTTTGACCTCTTAATGTCCTTCACAGGCTGAAAGAAATCAAAGACTCTCGAGGAATTTTCCAGTGCTGTAGGATTGATGAATTTAGTCAAGTGTTGTAGAGAGACTGTCAGAAGATAAAAGCCAGTAGAGGTACAGCATTAAACAGGGAGTGAGTTCACTTGAGTTTCTCTTAGCAAACTGCTCAAGCTTTCTTTCTTTCTCTTCAGATGAATGTGGTGTTTGATTTCACTTGTCACATGATCCAGCTGTTTCGGGAAAATACACTTATGTTTTCCATTGAACAGTCCTGTTGCTATTTTTAGTTGATCTTGTGCAGGCACTGCATCTTCTTGCAGGCATCATCTAACTCTACAGCTGGCTGGTGTTAATGAGGCCAATACTGTGGGCTCGGTAGCTGGTTTTACGCCAATAACTTACAATGTGCATGTAGCTAGATACACAGGACCCTCTCCCATGGGCAGCACCCTCAAGCTTCCTTAGGGCCTTCATGCTTTTGTGCTATTGCTCCCTGTGCTGCTGCCTCTGGAGTAAATATCTCCCAGAAGAGAAGATAGAGGCATCTTCTTCAGTCTGAAGGGCAGGACATTAAATTATTATTGACTTGAATTAAAAATGGTTGTTTTAAGTGAGCGATGATGTATTTGTGGGAATGGTACTAGGGTAGAAGTTTGTAAGCCTGCCCCCTCTCTGGTTTGACCACTATTTGTCTGTGTGAATTTAGGCTATCACATAACCTCTAGGTCCTTGTTTGCTCATGAGGGAGATGGTCACTGCTTCTCGATATTTTCAACAAAATTGCCTTCAATAGAAAAAAGTGAAAGCATATATATAAAATTACCATGTTAGAGCGTGCCAAGTTGTTCACAGTTCCCTTTTGCCTACAGGATAGTATAAACTCTTTCACTTGACATTCAAGGCCCTCTACAGCCTGGCTCCAGTTTATCTTTCTGCCCTGCTGTGATATCACTCATTTCCATATACGTTGTCTGCCCGTGTGCCTTTGTTCATTCTTCCATCAGCGTGGAATGTGCTTTCTCCTTTCCCTCCCTCTTTATATTCAATGCATCTCTTAGGGCCTGCTTCAAATGTCATTTCCCATGCAAGTTTTCTTTGATTCCTTCAGAAATAATCCCCTCCTTTTTAGTTTAACCGTCCCTCTCTTGTTGCACACCCTTTCTGCTTTGCTTTTGAATCATTTTCTCATCTCTTCTGCTGCTTTGTGTGTTTCTTGGGGTCATTATGGTTTGTTTCAACTTGGTATTTGTCTTACTTCCCCCCACTAGTTTGATATCTAGTACAGAATCTTAGATTCTAGCACAGAAGCCTCTTTCCATTAAATTTTGTTGAAGTAATAAATAAATTAGTCATAAAAGGTTAAAGCAAGACAGTATTGCTGGAAAAACAGCATCTATCTGCATTGCTGGAAAAAAAAAAAACCCTTCAAGAAGCTTTACTGTTGATCTTTCATCAATACCATAGCTTTTTAAATTACATAAGTAATGTTTATTTAACCCTTCATTATTTATGGTCTTTTAAAAATATGTGACTACATTTCATTTCTAAAACAGCCTTTGTAGGTATATAAACAGGCATACCTTGGAGATATGGCAGGTTCGGTTCCAGACCTCCCCAATAAAGCAAATATTGCTATGAAATGAGTCACAGAAATGTTTTTGTTTCCCAGTGCATATAAAAGTTATGTTTATGCTATCCGTTAGCCTATTAAGTGTGTAATAGCATTATGTCTAAAAGATAGTATACATAGCTTAATTTAAAAATATTTTATTGCTTAAATAAGCTAATGATTATCTGATCCTTCAGCAAGTTGTAATCTTTTTGCTGGTGAAGTGTCTTGCCTCAATGTTGATGGCTGCTGACTGATCAGGGCACTTTCTTAAAATAAGACAACAGTGAAGAAGTTTGTCACATTGATTGACTCTTCCTTTCATGGAAGATTTTTCTGTAGCATGTGATGCTATTTGATAGCATTTTACCAACAGTAGAACATCTTTCAAAATTGGAGGCAATTCTCTCAAACCCTGCTGCCACTTTATCAACTAAGTTTATAGAATAGTCTAAATCTTTTGTTGTAGTTTCAACAATGTTCATAGCATCTTCACCAGGAGTAGATTCCATGTTAAGAAACTTTCCTTGCTCATTTATAAGAAGAAATGCCTCATCCATCCAAGTTTTATCAAGGAATTGCAGCAATTCAGTTACATCTCCAGGCTCCACTTCTAGTTCTAGTTCTGCAGTTGCTTCCTTTACTGATGTCTTAAACCCCTCAAGTCATCCATGAGGGTTGGAATCAACTTCTTCTAAACTCCCATGAATGTTGATATTTTCACCTCCTCCCATGAATTACAAATATTCTTAATGGCATCTGGAATAGTGAATCTTTTCCAGAAGGTTTTCAATTAACTTTGCGCAGCTCTATCAGACGAATCACTATCTATGCAAGCTATAGCTTTGAAAAATGTGTTTCTCAAATAATAAGACTTGAAAGTTGAATTGATTCCTTAATTCATGGGCTGAAGAATGAATGTGCTAGCAAGCATGAAAACAACATGAATCTCTTGGTATATCTCTATCAGCGATAGGCTTCGTGCACTGGGTGACTACGTGTATTGTCAATGATCAGTAACATTTTGAAAGGAATCTTTTTTTTAACATGCAGTAGGGTTCGACACTGGGCTTAAAATATTCAGTAAACAGATGTGCTGTCATTAGGCTGTGTTGTTTCATTTACAGAGTACAGGCAGAGTAAATTTAGTATAATTTTTAAGGGCCCTGAGATTTTCAGAATAGTAAGTGAGCATTGGCTTCCACTTACAGTCTCCAGCTGCATTAACCCCTAACAAGAGAG
>NW_012113808.1:8777905-8793705 GCF_000951035.1 Colobus angolensis palliatus
GGCTTCGTGCACTGGGTGACTACGTGTATTGTCAATGATCAGTAACATTTTGAAAGGAATCTTTTTTTTAATGTGCAGTAGGGTTCGACACTGGGCTTAAAATATTCAGTAAACTATGCAGTAAACAGATGTGCTGTCATTAGGCTGTGTTGTTTCATTTACAGAGTACAGGCAGAGTAAATTTAGTGTAATTTTTAAGGGCCCTGAGATTTTCAGAATAGTAAGTGAGCATTGGCTTCCACTTACAGTCTCCAGCTGCATTAACCCCTAACAAGAGAGTCTGCCTGTCTTTTGAATCTTTGAAGCCAGATATTGACTTCTCCTCTCTAGCTACAAAAGTCTTAGATGGCATCTGCTTCCAGTAGAAGACTGTTTCATTTACATTGAAAATTTGTTATTTAGTGTATCCATCTTCATCAATTATTGTAGCTAGATTTTTTTGGATAACTGGCTGCAGCTTCTAGATCAGCACTCACTGCTTCATCTTGCACTTTTATGTTATGGAGATAGCTTTGTTCCTTAAAAATCATAAATCAACTTCTGTTAGCTTCAAATGATTCTTTTGCAGCTTCCTTACCTCTCTCAGCCTTCATAAATTTGAAGAGAGGTAGGGTCTTCCTCTGGATTAGGCTTTGACTTAAGGAAATGTTGTGGCTGATTTAATCTTCTGTCCAGACCACTCGAAGTTTCTCCACATTAGCAAGAAGTCTGTTTTGCTTTTTTATCATTCATGTGTTCACTGGTGTGGTACTTTTCATTTCCTTCAAGAACTTCTTCTTTGCATTTACAACTTGGTTAACTGTCTGGCACAAAAGGCCTAGCTTTCAGCCTATCTCAGCTTTTGACATGCCTTCCTCACTAAGCTTAATTATTTCTAGCTTTTTATTTAAAGTGAGAAATGTGCAAACATTCCTTTCACTTGAACACTTAGAGGCTGTTGCAGGGTTATTAATCGGCATAATTTAAAAATTGTCGTGTCTCAGGGAATAGGGAGGTTCAAGGAGAGAGAAAAAGATGGGGGAATGGTCAGTTGGAGTAGTCAGAACACATACAATGTTTATTAAGTTTGCTCTCTCATATGGGCATGGCCCAAAACAATTATAATAATAATATCAAAGATCACTGAAAAGAGATAATCAGAGCAGATAGAATAATAATGAAAAAGTTTGAAATATTGTGAGAATTACCAAAATGTGACACAGAGACATGAAGTGAGTACATCCTGTTGGAAAAATGATGCTGATAGACTTGCTTAACATAGGCTTACCACAAACCTTCAATTTGTAAAAAATGCAATATCTGTGAAGTGCAATAAAATGAAGCTCAAAAAAATGAGGTATGCCTATACTCCAATATAATGATGACATTAATCACTTGAAGTTAATGCTGACTCCACAACTTAAGGATGCAGTCCTCCACAAGACTCCCTCATTTTAGATGCCAGACACAAATTCAGGGGTCCCCAGGCCACCTGCTATGATGAACTGGCTATGAATTTGGAGATTTCCATCATCGTCTCAGGTTTGATATTTGCTAGAATGACTCACAGAACTCATGGAAGTGTTATAATTACAGTTATAATTATAAAGAATACCAATGAGGACCTGCTAAGTGAAGAGACTAACAGGGTGAGGTCTGGTAAGGTTCCAAATGTAGAGCTTCCATTAACCCCTACCATGTTGTCAGGATGCATCTCTCTAGGTACAATGATGTGTATTCCCCAAGCAGGAAGCTTCCCTGAACCTCACTGTTTTGAGTTTTTATTGAGGTTTCATCAGGTAGGTGTGGTTGGTTAACTCATTGACCACATAATTAAGTTCAATCTCCAGTTCTGTCCCCTCTCCAGGGGTTAGGAGTTTGGATTGTTAACATCTGCTTCAAACCCTTAACCTTGTAATCACACGGCTGGCCTTTCTGGCATGACCAGCTCCCATCCTAAGTTGTCTCCCTGGTGTAAACTCAGGTGTGGTCCAGGGGCCCACCATAAGTAACAAAGACACACTTGTCACTTGGGAAATTCAAGGGATACAGAACACATTTTTCCAGCAACCTGGGACAAAGACCAGGCATATTCTTTATTATACAATAGTGGGAAAGAAAATTATTACCCTCATTTTCAGATGGCACTGAGGAAGGCAAAGTGACATGTTCAGTGTCACAAGGCTTAATAATAATGGAGCCAGAATACCAATCCCGGAGGTCTGACCGCAAGTCTCAGTCTCTTTCCACTGCGCCGTGATAGATTCCCTACAGGAAGGCCAATTTCACATCATAACTGTCATTATGTCTTTCAAACTTTTTTGACTAGCTGGATCTGAGCTAAATATTCCTTTGGCAACCATGATCACTGTTCCTGGTGGTTAGTAAGATATCCTCCTCTTCTGGGCTGTGGCCCATTGATGCTGTGAGTGTGGGGTTGGCAGCCCCCTGATCAGGAGGTCCATTGTATGACAGGTACAAACAGATCTGCAGACTTTGAAGGTGAGATACAAGCCAGAGCTACCCACTTTGTTGAACGATGAGGATGAGTGGATCAAAGGAGTCACAAATCCTCAATGTTAGTGTCCTTTTTATCTCTGTAATTTCACTTATGATAAGAGCACTCGTTATTGGCAAGTTATCTATCCATACGTTTACCATCTGTGTATCCAATCTATTCATCAATCTATTTATGTGTCTGTCTGTCTATCTTTCATCTATTGACAAGCTTTCATCAGCCTTAAAGGTTGATTGCGGCTGTGGCCTGTTTCTTATAGTGGGGAAGGAAGTATAAGTAAGGTTGAAGATCCTGCACATGGCTAACATACAAAATGATGATTTTGCTAATGTTGCTTCCTTCTCCCTTCTCCTCTCTTTCCTAATACTTCCTCCCCCTCCAGTCTTTCCTACTCCCTTCTTCCTTTCCTAGTTTTCAGAATGCCTTTTTACTTCTTCTCCTACATGGAAACATCATCTTGATTGGACAACCATTCCTATGTGCCAGATATAATTCTATGAGCATTATGCCTATTAACACCCACCATCCTCACTACTATTACCATCATTGCACATGTGAGAAAGCTGAAGCAAAGAGAAGTTTAATTAACTTTCCAGAGTCTCTAGCTAGTTTGTAGCAGATCTGAGCTTCAAACCCTGGTAACCAGATGCCCAAGTCTGTACTCCTTACCACCTCACTAAACTGCCTGATTAAATAGAAAGAATTTCAGCTTTGAAAGTTGGGTTAAGTTGCTGGCTTTGTTCCTTAAGACATATGTGACCCCTGTCATGTTGGAGAAACTGCCCGAGCCTCAGTTAATTATCCTTTAAACAGGGTGGGTAAACAAACCTTCCTCAATATGATGCCACAAAGACAGAATGAGGAAATGTGTGGAGTAATATACTCTCCACTCACTTCTGTTTTTCTCTTCTCCCTAGCACAGGGACATGGAAGGACCTTGAGAAGGCACTGATACATGCTCTTCAACACGCATGCGCAGCTTTGGGAGTGCAGTTGGGTTGCCTGTGCAGGAATGACCTTTTGAGACATCACCCAGCCGGAAGCTGGCTCTGGCTCCTTATCATCCCACCACAGCTGTGCTAAAGTCACTGTAGGGAAAGAGTGACTTGCTTTTTATTTTATTTTATTTTATTTTATTATTTTATTTTAAAATAAGACTTTCAGGAAAGTGAGCTGCAGTACCTGGAAAATCCAGATATGTTAAGTCACACTATAAAAGTCTCTTTTACTCTTTCAGGGCCATTTTTCTTTCTCTCTCTTCTGCAACACTTTCAGCCTTTGCAGAGAGATCGTGGGCAGGAGACCTGTGACATGGGTGTTTGCCTCTAGGAAGCACAGCAGAGACCAAGGCAGGGTACAGTCATTTCCACCCTGGCTTAGACTGTACTGCTCAGCACCATGACTGGAGGTTACAAGGTCTTTTGTTGTAAGTTTACCCCTCAGGTTTTACTACTTAAGGAACTGCTGCCAGTGAACTTTTCTTAACCCTCAAGGTCGAGTTCAAGTTCCATGCTGGCTCTGCAGAGTTTTCTTGTCCTTTGCAACACAAATAATGGCCAGTCTCTTTAATTAATTCCCCTTAGTTCTGCTTGATTTTCAGTTTTGCATCTTGCTCTCTCTAAGTATTAACAGTGACCTTCATGAGAACTGTGGTTGTCACCTTATTTCTTTCTTTGTTGAGTGCCTAGATCCTTGCCTGGAACTTGGCTGATGTCTAATAAATGACTCTTGAATTGAATGTGACTGCCTGCCTTCCTTTCTGCCTTTTTATATATTACTATGGTTCCAGAATTTTCTACTATCTATCTCACAGATTCCTCATTCCTTACATTGAGATTGTTCACTTCATTGGTCCTGAGGGATTTCCTTGACCTTTCCCCACTCTGTAAGTACCAAGTTAGTCTAGTAGAGTGAAACAAAAAGTGAAGTTGGGACTAGACAGACTGGGCTTGGAATACTCATTCTTCAATTTACTTATTGCTCTGACCATGGGCAAGTAGTTCACCATCTCTGAGTCTTGCAAAATGGGGCGATAATGTCCAGAGCTGCTGCTGATAGCCCAAATAACAACTTTGTGTGAATTAGAAAAGGGAATCTCCTGTGGCCTGTGGACCCTTGGTGTGGCAAGCCAGGTGTGAGTTGGATTTTTAGCCTTTGCTTGCTCCCTTGGCTGGTACATTCTGTAAAAATCATTCAAGGCAACTCTTAAAGGACCTCTCTCCCAAGGCTGGCATGAAGGCTAAATGACACTGTGCATGGGAAGAGCCTGGCAGAAAGCAGGGAATGAAAATGTTTTATTTTTTTGGTGCCCGAAATGAAAATAACATCATGTTACTTACAGTGTATATCAACTTTCCCTCCCACTAACTCCCACCTCTGTCAACCCAAAGTCCTCTATCTGTCCTGTACCATGGGAAAATCCTAGGTGATACTGAATTATCAGCGAAGTTAGCTACTGGAGTCTCACGTCTCTTCTAAGGGTGTTGTGTCTCCACCCCTACTCTAGCTTCATGAGCCCATTGCCTTCACTCTCTCCCCTTCCTCTTCTCCCTGCTCCAAACAAATTTTGTTTCTGGAAAGAAGTTGATTTCCATAGTTTGAGCCTTTTCATCTTTCTAATTGTGTATTCACAGACTTTCTCTGCTTTTGGAGATAGCTCTGGCATTACTAAATACATGTGGGTCACAAAGTAAGTATTTCTGCTGAGACATAAGGCAGATCTGAAGATGGACCCCTACAAGAGCTAGTATCTTACTGACTGAAACAGATCTCCCTAGGTGCCCCTGTAGATACATGACATTTTGATCATTATATCTTTATCAGACACTAAAGTAAACTAATGCACTTTAAACCAAGCAATGTACACACCAATATTTCCTCTATATCTCTGACCCCATCCCATCAACAAGCCTTACAAATGCCTGGTTTGTGTTTCTCCCTATTATTCTTTCTGATCTCTCCTGTGTACTGTAAGAGAGCAGATAGGATTGCTCACATCTTTGTCCTTAAAGCTCCCAGTGGCAGAATATAGGAGGGAGAGTGGGAGGGGAGCAGATGCTAACTTCATCCTGCTTCCTGGCATGTCCTGAATCCCAAACAGAAGTAGCCCAGAAGCACACTGGGACAGAGGTTTCAAGACTCTACAATCTCCTAAACTTCACCAGAATCTTGAGCTGGACACTTGACAGGATTGCAGAACTCCCTTGCACGGTGACTCTGACCCAGTTCAGAGGACTGGAATTTTAGATGTTGAATGTCCCAGGAAACCAAGCAAATCATGAATAAAGAAAAGGCTCACAAGCCATTTTTTTGTATCTTGGTTAAGTTTTTGCTATGGTTTTTGTTAGTCTATTGTCAGTATAGCAGAGTGACTAAGTAATTGGTCATGAAGTGGATGATCTGGGTTTGAATAGTCTCTTCCACCTGTGTAGCTGTGCGAATGTGGACAAATAACATTTTGTGTCTCAAATTTCTTTTCAGCACAATGTGGGTGATAATGGTATCTACGTAATTAGATTATTAGGAAGGGTAAATGAAATAGTGCTGATAAAGTGCCCAGTATAGTACCTGGCACATTGGAAAAGTGCTCATAATCGCTAGCTGGTTATTCCTACCAGAGATAATAGTGACAACCAAAAGCTTTCTCTTCTTTCCTGAGGAAGGTTCATTTGAAATACATTTTTTGTTGTTGTTAAATATGTTAATTGGGATTTTGGAGAGCTTTCCCTGCTTTGCTAGTTTGCTGCAGTGTGATGTTATGGAACGAACGTCATTAGAGTTGAATGGAAAGCCAGCAAGGTATTAGTTCTGATTCTGTCTTTATTACAGTATAACCTTGAGCTCTTCACCCAAGAGGGCTTCACCTCAGTTCCCTAATCTGCAGAACAAAAGGATTGAATGAGATTAACTCTATGATCCTTTCCAGCTGCAGAGTCATGTGATTCTTTGTTTGTACTGAATATCTCCGGCTCAGGGAAGAGGCTGAGTCCGGACTCAGGTCCAGATGAAGGCTTGGCTTGTTGGCCAGTAGTTGGAAGGCGTGAGTTGTTGCCATTCTTGCCTTTGATCACTCACATTTGTTTCAGCAAACCAAGCAGGTGAAGTCAGGGCTCTATCAGCTTGGACTTCCACATTCTTGCCTGAGCAGGTGGCCTTACAGCAACAGGCTTCCCAGACAGACAGTTCAACGTTGGCAACTTATTCCAGATAAAGAAGCCAGAGGCCTGGGTGGTTCTTATTACTGCTGCCTAGTCTCTCTTGTTTCCTAGTTCTTGGGGAGGCCAAAGTATTAAAAAGTGAATGCAGACATCTAATCAGACTCCAAAGCTGTGCTCTTGGCCAATCTGCTCTCCTGCATTAGTAATACTGAATCTCTATTATAAAGACTCTGGCAATTAGTCAGTGGAGATGAATTAGTTTATGAGTAATCATCTATGTGAAAATTAGTCTATACGCAATAACAACTTCTTATAAAACAGAAATAAGACAGCATACAAGTAGGCTGGAACAGACATACAGACCATGAGGCCTTAGAGTCATTTGTGGCTAAAAATTCCTCCACTCTTGAGGTCAAATGGCTGCTCTGTTACTGTTGGTCTGCTCTGTTACTTTGCCATCCTCTCTCTCCCTCCCTCACAAAGAAGTCGTGGCCACACCTGGATATGTGGTAAAGGAACTAGCAATTGTTGGCCTTAATTTTAGGGCACAGAGGTTACTGTAGAGGAAAGCTATGCAGGTGACACAGATTTGTGCCACCCTGAATTCCCTCCCCAGGCAACTCCAGGAAATTTTGTCTAAGTTTCCTCCAAGAAGGAAGTATGAAAACTAGGCCACCCTGGCACTGTCACAGATGGGTAGCACCAGAAGGGACAAAGTGGACTGTGAGGGATGTTAGGGCTGATTTGTAACAGGTTCCTGTGTCACTAGAACTCTTACGTGATCTCTTACAGGTACCCATAGAAGACTCTAACAGCACTGTGCACATTGGCTTTGGGTATCATGGGGCTAAAGGATCTGAGGGGATGCAGTCTTCTTGTAATGCTGGATGAGAAAACACTTCCCATGAAGATATCATGGTTATTGTTTGCTCCTTAAATCTTAAGAGATACAAAAGAGTCTTCAGGTGGCTGCCCTAAAGAAATCGGCCAGTGGTTGCTCCCAGAGCATAGGAATACATGGCTTCTCAGTGTGCTCATATATGAAACCTAGATGTTTACTATGATTGTTTGCCTTTTGAGGTTCAGATTTGACTCAGCTGAAAATAATTTTACTTGGAAGCTCAATGCCTTTTGTTAGATTTTTGCAGTTTCACAAAGGGGCTTATGTTTCATAATTATCATTAGTTCTGAGCCTCTGTGGCCATTGAATAGTTTAGCTTCTAGACCATTTTTTTTTTGTTTGTGTGTGTAATTGTTCTACACTGGTCAGTGTGGCTGGGAAACTCAGCCCTAGTGTGTGATTACACACACACACACACACACACACACACGTCGTTTTCGTTGTGGGTCTAGCAGACTTTACCAAAGGACTGCAGGTTGGAAGAAAAGGCAAAGAAGTGTGGCATTTACTTCAAGCAATCAAGCAACTTAAAAATTTCAAATTTATTATGAAATACTCTTGTAATTAAAGGACCTTTGGACAGTCTACTCTGTTACTTGGCCATCCTCTTCCTCTCCTTCCTGCTTATTTTTTGGCTTGTTTACTCGATCTACTCATATACTTGGGGTTTCACCTTCTTCCCCAGTGATTCCCTAAAGATGGTTCCATCTCTAAGGAGATTCTGATGCCAGATGTTCAGATAATACCTTCCTGCACATGCTACCTATGTAGCAGTGAGAGGAGTCTTAGGGCAGAGCTGGTTTCCGATCTATGTTTATGTCTCAGCTGTGAAACAGTGGTCAGTCAAGCTGTACATGCTTCAGTCTCTTTCATCTCCAGGCCATTTTGTTTTATTCTTTCAACAAACTGATTACCTTGTACAGACCATGTACCTTCATCACTGGAGTGAGGTATTTCAGGAATCTCACTAAATTCTTAGTCAATGATTGATTACTCATCTCTGATGTGTGAACAGGTGGCCTTTCTGGACTTCCGTCTTCTATCTTTATTCCCAAGACTGGGGCTCAGCAGTCACTTCCCCTTTGCTTTCTTCTTTGCGTCACTTAGAGAGAGCCCACACTGACCCCTTACTCTGGAATCTTCCTTCCTCTGGGCTCTATGCTAGCAAAGCCATTTGAAGATGTGTGTGCCCATGGTCTCAGGTGGATAGATGTATGTCTGAAGACTCTCAAGTCAACCAATTGCGATTTTCCTAGGTCTCTCTGCCTCAGAGAAGTGCTCCTGCATGGTACTTTTTTCCATAGAAACTTCCTTTTAAGTCACCAATTAGAAGAACTTGTTGAGAATTCACTACACATTTGTGACCATGTATTAGTTGCTGTAAATCATTATATTCTGCCCAATATTGAAGTTTTCATCATATTTTCATTTCTACTTTATATCTGCTCTAATCAGGGACATATTGTGTTGGGTGAGTGTAATTTAAATGCTCATTTCTGTTATGTGATGCTTAGCCCCAAGCTTTTGTTTGGTCCTTGAAGGACAATCTCATTTGTTTTACATTGCTCAGAACCCAGAATAAGCTGACTTGAATGCTTAAAATAGCCCAATGTCCCCACAAGCAGTGTGTAGTGGAGTTGAGTCACTGCAGGGGAAAGTCCACATCTCGGGTGTTATTATGGTCAGAAGAAAGGTAAATACCAGAACTCCTTTCAGAGCTGCTCCTGGACGTCAGAGGGCTGCGTGGTCTCTGCAGAGTTTGTGAGAGAGCTGGGCTGCATGACAGGGCCTGCTGTGTGACCTTACATGGCCTGCTGAGTCCTGGTGTCCAGGTCTGCCTTCCGTCTTGCTGAGGAAGAAAGAGACACATTTCCCAAATCTGTAATGAGACAGAACTGGAGTGGAAGTGCTCAGGAAATGCATATCCCCTGAAAGAGCCCAGAGGGAGAAACCACTGCAATGGAATGAAAGGACACTTTTCTCATGAGGCATCTGCATAGGGTTGAGAACAGGACTGAGGCATGTTGTGGGTGGCTAAAAAGCGGATGAGGTGAAAGTCCAAGCTCACTGTCAAGAAGGTGATGTATGAAGTGTGGGGGCTGAGGCTGAGGAAATGGGAAGACAGAGATCTGTGCTGGCGGAACTGAAGGAGGAGTGTTATCTAGGGGTAAGAGATGGTTTGCTGGGGAGGAAGGTGACTTTCCATCTCTTTGCAGTGGTGCTGGGTGGTGGGAAGAGAGGAGGAAGCTGGACTGGATGATGTGGTGTGAGCTGGGTGAGAAGCGCTTGATGACCTGTTATTATTTGTTGAAGGTGTCTGATGCACGGCAAGATGATGGAGGAACAGCACATGTGGGACTGACTGATGTAACCAACTGAATATACTCATCTGACCTGGAGAACCCTATAGGTGGAGAGTTAAATGTATTGACTTTTGCTCTAGATTTTAGTTCTGGTGAACATAAAGTTATGCGATTATTTAGATCCCAGCCTCACGTTCTTTAAGAGACTTTCCCTGATGCTTCACATTAAATTAAGTATCACAGATATATCCACACTATTAGCAGCTGTAATTTTCCTTCTTAGCACTTATTGGTATAATTAATCGATTCTACATTCTTCTGTTTAACATCTTTCACTCCTCTGTACCATTATGTTTCACAAATGCAGGAAGTGTGTGTGTCTCATCTATCATTGTATTTCCAAACCCAGCATGGTTGAATAATTTTTTGTTGAATGAATGAATACACGAAAAAAATGTTCACTGAGTACCAACTGTGTGCCAGCTCTGAGGTGACTGCTTTGAGGAGATGGCGTGAGGAGTCGGTGACAGGCTGTCTTCACTGTGTGGCTTGCAGGGCTGTGGTAGAGTCATGCACACAACAACACAAGGTATGGCACAGAACCAGCCATAGGAGAGGAGCAAAGGGGCTCATGGAGAAGATGGCAACTAGTAATGCCCTGTTTATTATTACCAGTTGCAAAGACTATGAATGAAATAATCCATCAATCCCTACAATGAGACTGTGGGGAATGCAGGGTGGACATTATTACTTCTTTTCACAGAGGGGAAAGAAATCAAGGATCAGAGATGGTCTGAGATTTGCCCAGAGTGGTAGTGTTAAGTTTTTCCCTAGTACACCAATTTCTCATTCTTTTTGAGACAGATCTTGAAGACTGAGAATTCTTTTTTTTTTTTTTTGTCTTCTACTGTGAGAGAAGATTGACAATCAGAAATTGATGGAAGGAATGGAGAGAAAACATTCAAGAAGGAGGGAACAATATTAGTAAAATCACAGACGTTGAACATTCTGGAATCTGGGAATCACAGCATCAAGTTAATTAGGGCTAGAGGAAATTTAGATCATTTAATCCAAGTCCTTTATTTTATAGATGCAGAAACAGACTCCGAGAGATGAAGTTGCCCTGTCCACAGGCTCAGGGCTGGTTAATGTTACAGGGATTAGCTGGGAGCAGGCCTTTGCTCATATCTACTTCACAGCATTCCTATAGCATCCTATGAAGTGGATTCTGGTATTGTTTCTAGTAGAGGAAATTGAATCTTAGGAGATTAGGAAATTTAAATTTGCTGTGCTACTGACCAGGAAATCTAGGATTTAATCCTGTGTCTTAAATGATCCAAAGCCTGAGCTCTGCGTTATGGTATTCTCAGGCTTTAAAAATAGTTCTGGAAACTGTCGCTGGGACTCAGGGAAAGCATCACAGTGAGATGCCAACAGCAGAGTTGGAACTGGTATCTGCAGAGCTGAAAGGCAGGGCAGCTCTTTTCTGCTACATTAAAGACTTAGTGTAGTTTCAAGGATGTGGAGAAGGCTGTCCTTCCTAATAATAACTCTGTCTCATCATTCAACTGATATCAGGAAAACTATTAACTTAAAGGATTTTTATTTCACGAGAGAATACTTAAACATAATTCCAAGTAAAGCCAACTCACTAAGTTGTGGATTTATTGGGGCTAATGGCAAACCCAAGGTGAGTTTTGAGCACATTGAGTTTGAGGTAGATAATGTGAAATAAACTTTAGTATATATTAGCAATAATCATATTACTGAACATGTATCTTGTGCTGCCCTAGCACCAAGCCCAGGGCATACAGGTTACCTTATGTGACCCTTCAACCCCTGTGTGGAGGACATTCTGCTTTCACTCCATTTTTCAGTTGAGGAAAGGCAGGCACAGAGAGGTGAGGATATTTGCGGAGAGTTACCAGCAAATGGTGGATCCAAGATGTGAACCCAGGTAGGCTGTCCACTCTCTTAACTACCCCATGGGTCCAGAGCTCAGGACGAGTCATGGAAAGTTTTAATATGGTTGATCATCAGAGACATTACTAAGAAACGGAAATGGCCTATTAGGTCAGCATGTTTTTTGATATTACTCTGCTTCTACACCTGCCGTGAGAAACTGGCCTTGTTTGTTTTCAGGGAATTTTTCTGCTCTAGCTTAAGAAATTTAGAAAAGTGTGAGAAACGCTGCCACTGTATCTCAGACACCTGCTAAACCTCACGTCACTTATCCTCAGGTTCAACCTGTCTTCCGGCTGTTAGTTCTGTTACATATTGCCTCCTGTCATTTCTCCATTGGCAGAGTCACGGATTTCTGGGATTCAATTCCAATGATCCATCCAAAGGCTCCTGTGCTGTTTGCTGATGTCACCTGATGGACTGGCATTTTACTAAAGTGCACACAGGCCCTTTGATGTTTCAGCATCATTTAGCAGTCATTTCCTATGTACAAAAGGTTTCACGGGAAACCTGAAAGGGAAGGAAGGAGGGAGGGCAAGTGTCATGAAAGGTTAAATGTCAAGGAAGAAACTAACGGTCACTGACACAGGAGTTAAGGCGCCAGATAAGTGCTCCCAACACCCTCCAAAGTTCGTGTGCTCCCTCGGGCTTTGAGGTGTCATAGAAAGCCCATGACGTTTTGCATGCCAGCAGTGTCCACTTAGCCTGAGGTGGAGTACTGGCTTCCACAGGCTGGGCTGCTGAGGTGGGTCTGGCTTCAGTCAAAAATAGATGCGTTTTGTGATAGCTGTTACAAGCAGACGGTGCTGCACTTATTTATGTTAAAAATAAAAGTGCTGCCAAATGCTAAGGGACTTCAAAGTCACAAAGATGTGTACTTGGGGGAAACTGCCACTTCCTGTCGTGCATATAAGAGTTTAGAGAGCGACTGACCGCAGGGTGTGCAGCATGGAAGCCAGTTTGTTGCTTGTAATGTACAGGGAGAGAAGAGAGCATTGTGGGGTCCACTTCCTGATGCGAGGGAGAGCTGGATACAGATTTGTTCGCCTCAGGACCCTGACGTTTGTGCAGGGCACTTCCAGCGTATCATGTAACCAAATCCTATCCATTTACAAAACAAACAAACAAACAAAAATCAAACAATTTACTGCCTCCTTGCTTTCTATTTCTCTCACTGCCTGTGGTCTCCTGAAGACCAGGGCCTGTGTCTCACTCCGAATCTCCAGGGCATAGCACAGCACGCCGGAGAATTATCTTTCGAATAAGGAAGTATCCGTCTAGAACACTGTGTCCATCCCCCTCTTGCCTCATCAAGGATACCATTCCCTATTGTGTCTTCTCTTTTCGTGGCAGATCAATATAATCCAGTTTCCACAAATGTTGTCTTCAGTGGTCACTGCACATTCTACCCCAATGCCTTCCATTGTTCCACCACACCATGATGGGAGGGCTGCAGGGGGAGTCTTCTTCCTGCCACTCCTCTGTCCCTGGCATGAAGGGCAGGGGAACCTCATTGCCAGTGACTCTGTTGGTGTTATGGGGAGATCTGAGCAATTGTCCCAAAGGAGTCGAAAAAGTCTGAGTGGAAACAATGACTCAGCTTGTCTTGTTCTGAGTCCGTGATAAAGAAGTCTGCTTTCTATTTGGCTGGATCTTTGACCTGGCTTCCTAGAGTCATCAAGAGAATACAAACAATAAGAAGAGAACTTCCACCTGCTTCTGTCCCCGCTTCTCGCAATCTACTTTTCCTCCAATGAATGAAACATCTCTGTTCCTACCCAAGCCAAACCTTCCTCCAAGGCCCTGGACCCCATGTCCTCCTGCCCATCAAGGGCATCACTCCAGCTTTGTTTCTGCTCTCTGGCATAGTTTCCACCCCTGGATTTTCCAATCAGCATATAAATATGCAATGTTGTCCCATCTAAAATTAGATCTATCTTGAATATATATGTTCCTTGATCTATTAGCCCATTTCTCTGCTCCCCTTTTGAGCCATAAGCTGAACTCCTCAAAAGGGTTATCGGTACTAGCTGTCTCCACTTCCTTTTCTTACCTTTTCTTTTGAACACATTACAGTCAAGTTTCTTTTTCCTTTTTTTTTTAAGTTTCTTTTTCTTTCATCACTCAAAAACCAAAACAAAACAGAAATCCCACCTGCTTTTGTCAAAGTCACCAATGATTAGTGTGTTGATTTGTCTTACTCTATTCGGATCAGTTCTGGCTTATGCATGTAGTCCTGTCATGTTTTAATTATCAAGAGCTTCTTCACTCTGAAAAATGTTCTGATTTAGGCAATAGATTATTATATGGCCACTTATAGCTCAGTAAATGACAACTCCTTTTTTTTCACTTCCTTGGGCCCAAGTCCTGGAACCATCTTTGCCTCCTCTCTTTCTCTCAGAGCCCCATATAATTCAATAGCAAATATGACATCTTTTAATTCAAAATATATCCACAATAGCATTACTTTTCCCATCTTCTCCAATATTCCTGTAGTCCAGGCTACTGTCGTATTTTACCTACTTTATTTGGTCACTTGCTAACTGTTCTTTCTGCCTCCACCTTGCCCCTCACTCCACCTAGAGTCTATTGGTTACACAGCAGCCAGGATGATTCTTGAGGCTCTCCCTGACCTGGCCTGGTCATCTACCTCCTCACCTTCTTGACTCCAGCCACACCAGCCTCTTTGTTCTTCAAGCACACCAAGAATATTCCTGTTCCACCTCAGTATCTTTGCATTGCTGCTCCCTCTCCTGAAATTCTGTTCTGGGTTTCCCTGTGTCTCACTTCATCATGTCTGTTCAAATTTCAGCTTATCACCTTTCCAGACAGCCCTCTTTATATACAGTAAAACCACTACTACCGTTACATCCTCACAAACATTCTCTGTTTCCCCTTATCCTGCTTTATTTTTCTCTGTTATAGTTAACACCCCATAACATATTCTTTCTGTCTCATCTGCTATAAGATAAACTGATGAAGACAGGGATTTTATTTTGTTCTAGGCTTCATCCCTAGCAACTAAAACAGTTCATGGCATGTAATAGGCATATGATAAATATTTGTTAAATGAAAGAATGTACAAATAGAATTCTAGCCTTAAAAATGAGATCAATGACACATTTTTCAAAAATTTCCTGATGTCCAAAAGTTGGTATCCATTGTGTACCACAAGAGATACAAATAAGATATGAAAAAAACCCAAAACTACAAAGGCTCTTTGTTTTCCAGCTATTTTGAGAATAGTTTGGCACACTTATTTATTTTATTTTATATATTCATGGGGTACAAGTGCCATTTTGCTACATTGATAGATTGCATGGTAGTAAAGTACATTCATCACTGGAGGAACTAAAAGTTCTTTTTGATATAAAAAGCTGACAAGCAAAATGCCCCCAAACAGAAAATTTTATTTAAATTATATTATATCCGTATGGAGAATATTATATAACCATAGGAATGATCAATAAATAACACCTAATGGCATTAGAAAGTGCATTATATGGTGCTAACACAAAAATGAAAAGAGAAGAACAACTGTAGAGTCTCAAATATGTGAACATATGAATGTGTCCTTGGGAAGAAAAACCATGGAAGAAAATGCTCCAAAACATGAATAGTGGTAATTTCCAGATGGTGGAACTATAGGAAATTTAAATAGTCTTTATTATTTTCTACCTTTTCCAAAATTTTCATCATGCATTTTTTTTTGTTTTACCATCAGAAAAAATAACTTATTATGTATTTCAAAAGTGATAGCATTCTAAATTCACTGAGGTAAGATGTTTTCTTTGAGTTTTTACAAGCATGGTCAAGATTTTGACAGGTCCGCACATTCTCTCCTGAATCTATTAAGGCTAACACTGTGCATTTGGAAGTCAGCTGGCTGAGTTGGTAATCCATGACCTAAGACAACACAGGTTCAAAATTCTTGGTAGCTATACTACAAGGCTACAGTAACCAAAACAGCATGGTACTGG
>NW_012113808.1:8795010-8816493 GCF_000951035.1 Colobus angolensis palliatus
ATGGCACAAGTATACATATGTAACAAACCTGCACGTTATGCACATGTACCCTAGAACTTAAAGTATAATAAAAACAAAAACAAAAACAAAAACAAAATTCTTGGTAGCAATATTGTCTTTACTCATTAAAACAAGCTTGTTGGGGTTAGAGTTGATAACACTGGTTTGCCATTATATAATGAATAGGGGGTTGTTAACGTAATCATATTTAATTCAGTAGATCTCTGAGTACTACAGAGTACACAAGTAACTATTATTAATCTTATTTTGTGAGGCCTTATTTTAATCTGTCGTTAGACTTCTTCTCTTCTTTGTGCAAAGAGGGTGACAACATTCTTCTTTTAATTATTAGAGATAATAGTTTAAGTCTCAATGTTTGTGAGAGTGCTAAAAGTATTTTTTGAAGTTTTAATTTCTCATAGAGAAAGGGTGACCAAACATAACATAGGTCCACTATTCAAAAAATCTGAAAGTCAAAAATCAAATTAACTCTTAGATCCATGGAGTCAAATTTAAAATTTCTTTTCCTATTCTTCTTCGCCGTCTGACTCTTGTGATAGAAATATGGAGACTAAACTCATGAGAATCTCAGATAAAGATATCGTGAATATGCATTGCTCATTTCCCTCTTCCTTTGAATAGCTGTCTAAGCTGGGACCCAAGTTTAAAAGGGTCATCCATTAAAAATTTATATTTTGGGGTGAGAAGAATTTGATAGAGTAATATTGAGAATAGGCAGCATTGTGCTGTTGTTAGCCAGCTTGGGAACTAGCTTGTAAATTGTAGAGTCTCATCTTTGTCATCGATCATTAGAAAAAAATCTTAACAATAAGAGTACAATTTAAAGAATAACAAAATGAACAACTGTGTATGTAGCCACCATGTAGGTTAACAAAGAGATTATAGTAAGCAAAATGTTCTCGTGAGTGTCTCTCCAGTCTTACTATCCCTCACCCCTGAGATAACCACCTTTCTGAGTTTTGTGTTAATCACTCTTTCACTTTGATTTATAGTGTTATCACTTACATATATATTTCTACACAATATGTTGTTGATATTTTGCATATTTTGAGCTTTACATAAGTGGAATTATACTGGATATATTTTGCTGATGTACATTTCTTATAATATTAATTGAGTTTTTTTTTTTTCAAATCAATCCATGCATCTGGAGTTTATTCTTTTTGCACAATATTCCATTGTGTGGACATACAACAGTTTATTAATCTATTCTACTTCTGATGGACATATGGGTTATATCCAGTGGTTGCTATTACAAAGGCTGCTATACATATTCTTTTAAAAAATATGTGAAGGTAGGTATCTATGTAGAATGAGAAAATAAATCACAACAGATTATGGGGGCCTCTCCCCTCTGAGGCAGTTTTTCAGGCAATTTACTAGGGGTCTTCTCTAGAAATGCTTTCTACTTGTAATCCACCTTCCCATCTCCACATAGAATATTCTACAACTCTCAGCAAAAACTTTTGGCCCATTAAATGGGTCCCTGCTAGAAAAAGCCTGAAGCTTAAGCTTTATAACTTTTTGGCACATCCTCCTTGGCTGGGCTCCCATCTGGGTTTAGAATTGTGGGCAGGGTCAGATGTTGGATGGGCCAGACTCTCTTTCAGTGAGTGGAATGGGCCAGTCACAGGTGGGTGTAAGAGCCTGACGAGAGAGAGCTAGGTCTTGCCGAGTCCCTATCATGTGCCTGGCACTGTGCATGGCATATTATCTAGGTACTTATTTCCCCTTCCTCTGTTAGCTCCACTTCATTTGTGGAAACTTGTCAGACTCAGAGTGGTGAAGAATCAACCTGGATATGTCTGATTTTGTTTTTTTCTCACTTGGTGCTGCTAAAGCCTTCCTACTGGAAAAGTTTTCATCTTGGTGGAAGGAGATTTACCTGTTCTTGAGGACACATTGGGCTCAGAAAGCAACTTGTGTATCCATCCAATGTAGGAGTAAAACAGCATACACACACTCATGTTGTGCCATCTACATATACGTTCCTGGTTTGACGAAGGAGTTTCTAAAAACTGGAAGGAAATAATTCTTGTTTGTGGTCAAATGCACATAGTGTTGAGGCTTCACTGATGACAAAATTACCACCGACGTCAGTGGGGAGCTCTACTTTCATTCCAAAGAAGTCTGGGGTCTTGGTTTTTTTATTTTCTCAGAGCTGCTTCTAATTCTTCTAAAAACTTATGGACACATTTGACTGTCTGGGTCTCATTTTTTCCATTTGTAATCCAACAGTTCTCAGTCCTCCTTTAGGGTCATTATGATGATTCGTGTGAAAATAGTTTAGCCTTTAATAGACCTATTCAGATACAGATCACATATAGCTATGAAAAGCCATTGGTATTAGTTTTATTGGTATTAAGAAAAACATTTGCAAATAACAGTAACTTAGTTACAAAAAAATTGATCTCCCTTTGATGGAAGTGAAAAATGCGTTACTTTTCTTTTTTAGTATGAATATTATACAAACAGTTTATGTTCATTATGAGCATTCTTAATATATCTCCTAGAACACATGTTCAAGAGCTTCTCTAGGTATAAACCTGGGAGAAAACTTCTGAGTCACTGGATATGTGTATGTTTAGCTTTCCCAAGGGTGTGCCAAACTGCTTTCCAAAGTGTTTATACGAATTTACAAACCTAGAAGCAGGGAATGAGACTTCTCCTTTCCGCTACATATTCGTCAACACTTGTTATTGTTTTACTTTCTTGTTTTTACTAATCTGGAAGGAGAGACTTGGCATTTCATTTAGTTTTAATCTTCTCCTAATTACTAATGAGGTTAAGGTTAAGCATGTTTTCATTTAATTTATGGGTTCTTTGTGTCTCCTCTTCCATGAAACACTTGTTCATAGGTTTTGCCCATTTTCAAGATTTTTTTGGTCTTTTATTAAAAAAACTTAATTGTAGCATGTATTTTTTTTCTGGATATAAATCTTTTTTTTTCTGATATGCATAGCAAATATTTCTTCCTAATGTATTTTGCCCTGTTTATACATCTTTACATGAGCAGAATTTTTAAATTTAAATGTCATTAAATTTATCAATCTTTTTCTTTAGGGTGTCAGTTTTTGTGTGTTTTTTTTAGTCATAAAGATCTTCTATATTTTCTTCTACAAGTAGTTTATATTTTTTCCCCACAATTAAGTCTTTATTGTTGTGAGATAGGGACCTTATTTCATTTCCCTCTATGTGGTTGAACACTAGATCCAGAAGCACTTATTTAATTGTCTGTTCTTTCTCCACTGATCTGCAATGCCTGGCCAGTTACAGATTAAGTGGGTCTGTGTCCACACTCTTTCTCTGCTCCATGGGTCAGTTTACCTGTTCCTTCCTGACAGCACACTGTCTTAATTACCTGCCTTTAAACCAAGTGTTAATCTCTATCTATCTTCTAGGGTACGACCTGTCCTCCTCTCTCCATCTAACTCGGTAGAATTGTATACTCCTGACAATTTATTTTTAAGTAGAAAAGTATTTTAATCTGTCACTGGCCATACAGTCAAAAGTAAATGTGCCACCTCTTCCTTTTTTCAAGGACTCTTCATCTTACAGAGTTGTCTTGAAAATCACAGAAGACATAATGAATGGAAAGGGTACTAGAGAAAAAGAAAATGGTCTTCAGTAATTTCCAGGATTAGGGACTTTTCCTTTCATTTAAATCATTCTCCTTACTCTTCCGCTGTATTTTTCTCATCAACTCATTGTCTCAATACATGTAATATTTCAGCTGATCTGTGAAACGAATTCAAAACCTTCAGACTGAAAGTGTAGATGCAGGAAAACACTTTAAAGCTGCAACTTCCTGTGGCTGCTCACTTTTATTCTCTGCATCTTGGACATGATAGGTTTGGTGATTACACACCAGACCTTGAGGTTGGGAGACATGAATATCCTTGGAAAGGGTACAGGATGAGCCTTTAGAGACGGAAATAAACCTCACCTGTGTGAGACCCTGCAGGTGCCCCCTGCCCTCCTGCACCTACCCTTTTCGTGCAGTTCCTCTCCTTCACATGCCTCACATGCTTGCCTGGGAGCAGGTGACCTGGGTCACAGCTCCTCCTACTCTTTTCTCACTGCTGAGATCTGTCCTTAGTAGGCAGCGGGGAGCGACAGTTAAAGACTCTGTGGCTTTCTCTGCAGTCAGTTGTGGGTGTGACCAAGTGAACGGGTACTTGTACATGTTAGTATATGTCATCATGGGGGAAAAGAACAATAAAGCGCTACTGTCACTGTCGTGGGTTGTCCTCTCACCCCACCCAACTCTTCTATTTTAATCTATAATTGTCCCAGTCCTTGGGCCCCTTGCAAATGTCACTACGTTCTTTCCTGCCTCCCCCTCATTCTCTTCTGTGACTTTTTAAGACTTTCTATGGGGAGGGCTTTAATTTAAGGGGGCTGGATGAATGACACAGGATGCCTTCTCGCTTCATGTTCAGGAGGGCTGAAAACCACGTTGCTCAAGTCCAGCATATTTGCCTAAGAGAAACATGTTCCGTCACAAAATATTCTACTTCCTAACTTACCATACCAAATGACATGGAAAAATCTCCCGATGTTTGGTTCTCTCTTTCATGCTAATACCTGAAAAGGGGAAGTAGATGGAAGTAAAAGCAAATTTACATGAGGCTGAGCGCACATGGTTGAGTTCGTCACTCTCCATTGAGAACTCTTCCAATGTGCACTTAGACTCTGTCCCAGTATCAATCCCAAATATGGGTACAATGAGGTGAAGAAAAATATTCAGACTGATTCCTTTTAGAGAAAAGACTATATTTATTTGTTTGGAAGAAATACTTTGATAAATTGCTGAAGTTGAATTGTGCTTGCTCGTCTAACTTGTAAGGGTGAAATAAAGAGTAGAATGCATTTTGCTTTGAAAAGGAGGGGTGCTAAGAGAGAAAAAAGGGACCAAGAGTGACTTGATGGAAGACTGTGGGCTCTATGATGTGACACCATCCCTTCATTCCCTACTTCCCTGAAAATCAGGAAAGTTACTGATCTTCCAAGTTCTTGATGGGAATGATATATATATATATATATATTTTTTTTTTTTTTCAGAAATCTGAGGAGCTGAGTGTGTCTTGTCAGCACAGATATGGAGCTGAAACAGAAACAGTACATTTAGAGGTAGGAGATGGAGGCAGAAAATATGACAAGAAAGGAGGAGTCTCTAAGAATTTGCAGAAACTAGAATCTGCAGAAACTAGAGAGGAATTTGCAGAAACTAGAGAGTTGCAGAAACTAGAGAGTTGCAGAAACTAGATTTTTGACTTTACAAAGGCTGTGGAATTTGAGACTTTAACCTAAACCTGGAGGTCAGAGGGACAGAGGGGTCCCTTATGACCACGAGGTTGCAGGAGGAAGGTGATTTGGTTATCATAAAGAACTGCAAAGCCTCTTATCTGGTAGAATACAGTTTAGCTACTTCACAACAGCTTGATTAGGCCCATTTCCCTTTTCTGCCACTCTTTTTGCTTGCTGACTATTGCACTGAAACTTTGGACAATTGGCATTCTCAGTGCTTATATGTGCTAGACAAATACCGGGTGTTTAATCCCTTCAGACTCCAGGACTCAAGGAGTTCCTTGACTGCAGGAAAACTTATAAGTATGTGTGTAGCAGTGAATCTATACACAAGCCAATATCTTGTCTCTTAAAACCAGAGCAAGTGGCCTTCAACAAATCAAGGTACTCTCTACTTATCAGAGAAGTCTATGTGCAAATTTAATTTTGAATATTATATAAGTTGAATCACATTTTGTACGTGCCATAAGCTAACTCTAACCTTGAGAACATGTTTGGAATTAACAAATACTCTGAATCTGGATCTTTAAATTCTTAGATTTTGAAGAGATTTCATAAGAAACAAAGTGTGAAAAAATAGAACTCATCTATTAATAACTTGAAAGAGCAGGTGACTCTAATCTGGTAATCAGAGAGAGGACCCACATCATAAGCAATGTTCACATCGTTATTTTGTAGACATGGACTAATGTTATTAATTCTATCGATTTTATATGACCATTTTTAAATAATAAGAATAAAATAAGAATAGTAAAGTTAAGGATTTATATATACATTAAATTTAAGAACCAAGGTGTAGGTCATTTCCAGTCAATACAGCAGATGAAACTGATGTATAGAGATCCCCTCCATTCCAAGTACATGGAAGTGCTGAGTAAAATATAAGATAATACAATGTAATGTGAAGTAATTAATTTCTGGATTCAAAACCAGGGAAAGGAAATCTGGAGGTGCTAGAATTGAGAGCAAACTTAAAGACTGAGCAGTGAGCAGGAGCTGGAGCTGAATAGGGCACAGCACCCAGAGGAGCAGGTATAGACCTTACAAGTGGGGTGAGGGCTATGATTTTCATGGGTGGAGAGGCAGCAGGAGGTCTCAGCCTCCTATAAAGTGAGAAGTTGAAAATGACCTCTTTGCACAAAGCCAGGCAGGGCAAATGCCCCATCCACAAAATAGACTGGAAAATACCTGTTTGACAGTCTAGAACAAGCATGCCAGTGGGTATCATATTTTGGGAAGTATATTGAAAAAGGGTGACCTAAGTAAAATCAGAATGTTAAACCTCTGTTGGGAGAAGGTATACAACCCTAATTTATCCTACCGTATGGTGTTGAAACTGTAAGCAAAGAAACCAACAGTAACAACAACAAAAAAATCTCTACAAATCAAAAAATAGTGAAACTAGTGGGATACCAGCAAAGGCCAATGTGACACTGTTCTATGAGGACCTCTTCACCAGAAGGACACTCCTTCAGAAGAAAGCATATGTCAGAAGGTTGACTTATTTACGTGAATTACACAATATAGATAGAACATAGATAGAACCCCATGACCAACAGGGAGAGAGAAACAGTGAGAGAGAGAGAGAGAGAGAGAGAGAGGAACAGATGACAAACACAGTAAATGAGAAAACAAAACGTGAGGAAATACAAAACATAGAAAATAGAGAAGTATCCAGGGAGTTATTTTTAAAATAGCAATAGTTAAAATATTAAAGTAAGTGGGCTGGGCGCAGTAGCTCATGCCTGTAATCCCAGCACTTTGGGAGGTTGAGGCGGGCAGATCACTTGAGGTCAGGAGTTTGAGACCAGCCTGTCCAACATGGTGAAACCCTATCTCTACTAAAAATACAAAAAATTAGCTGGGCATGGTGGTGTGCCCCTGTAGTCCCAGCTACTCAGAAGGCTGAAGCAGGAGAATCACTTGAGCCTGGGAGGTGGAGGTTGCAGTGAGCCAAGATTGCACCAATGTGCTCCAGCCTGAATGGCAGAGCAAGACCCTATCTCAAAAAAATAAATAAATAAATAAATAAAATAAAAATAAAATAAAATAAAATAAAATAAAATAAATGAAGTAAAGGATATAAAGAAAAAATTTAGAAAGAGCTAAACAAATTGAGAATAATAATTTAAAGAAACCTCAACAGACAGATTAAACATTAACTAGACATATTTGAAAAGAAAATAAGCAAATAGGAATTAAGCTCTGAAGAAATTAGTTAAAATACAGAACAGGGAAGGAAAACGTGGAAAACGTAGAAGAGAGGTTAAGAAAGATGGAAGATAGAATGAGAAGGTCCAACATATTTCTAATAGGAGCTCCAGACAGAGAGACTAGATGCAATAAAGGAGAAGAAATATCAGTGATGATGGCTGAGAATTTAACAAAACTCATGAGAGATGAGTTTTCAGATTGAAGAAATGCATTCAGTTCCAAGCAGAATGAATTTAAAAATTTCTACACCCAGACATATTGTAGTAGAAGTGGAAAACATCAAAGACAGAGGGAAAATGCTTAAAAGCTACTAGAAAGAAAAGACACATTTTTTAGAAAATAAAAAATTTCACAAGTAATGATTTTTTAGAAAAACAATAGGCCGGGCGTGGTGGCTCATGCCTGTAATCCTAGCACTTTGGGAGGCCCAGGTGGGCGGATCACGAGGTCAGGAGATCAAGACCATTTTGGCTAACACAGTGAAACCTCATCTCTACTAAAAAAGACAAAATAAAATTAGCCGGGCGTGGTGGTGGGCACCTGTAGTCCCAGTTACTTGGAAGGCTGAGGCAGGAGAATCGTGTGAACCCAGGAGGCGGAGCTTGCAGTGAGCAGAGATCACGCCACTGCACTCCAGCCTGGGCAACAGAGTGAGACTCTGTCTCAAAAAAACAAAAAAACAAAAAACAAAACAAACAAACAAAAACACCAGTTGATATCTGTATTAGGTAATTCTTGCAGTGCTACAAAGAAATAACTGAGGCTGGAAAATTTATAAGAAAAGAGATCTAATTGGCAGGCTGTTCAGGAAGCACAGTGGCATCTGCTTCTGGGGGGGGGGTGCTCTCAGGGAGTTTCCAATCATGGCAGAAGGCAAAGGGGAAGGAGGCACATAATGTGGCAAGAATGGAGAGAGAGAGAGAGAGAGAGAATTTGTGAGACAGTGTTTGTGGGAAGAGGTGCCACACACATTTAAACAATGAGATCTCACCAGAATTCACTATCATGAAGACAGCACCAAGCCATGAGGGATCTGCCCCCAGGATCCAAACATCTCCCACCAGGCCCACCTTTAGCATTGGGGATTATAGTTCAACATGAGATTTGGGCAGGGACAAATATCCAAACTATGTCAATATTATAAAAGGATATCTTCAAAATGAGAATGAATGTCTATGTCAACCCGAAGTTACACTGTTACTTAAGCATACAAATGTGAGGCAAATAGTGACATTTTCAGAGACACAAAAACTTAATTTCTTAGTTACTTCAATGAAAGAACTAAGAAATATTACTCCTGGAGAAAAAAAAAACCAGAAGGAAGGATTGGGATGTCAGGAACAACTGAGGCTAAAAAACTGGTGTTGTGCTGGTAATTCCAAATTAAGTATAGATGTATAAAAGGGATTAATTATTTTTAAGACAAATGGTTAAAAACTAGGTAGAACTAAAATATTATACTGTGATGACACAGAAGATGGAACGTTTAAGACTAGAAGTAAAAGTTCTAAAATTCTTGTCTTAGCAAGGAGGACTATAAAGGATTCACTAATATGTAGATTTTCTTAAGCCAATGTGCATGTTGAATAAAGCAAATAAAAAAACAAGTCTCTCTCTCCCTCAATGGGTAAAAGATTTAAACAGCTACTTCACTAAGGAAGATATAAGGATGACAAATATAAGCACATGAAAAGGGGTGTGATCATTAGCTATTAAGAAAATGCAAATTGATACCACAATGAAATACCACTACCCACCTATTAAAGTGGCTGCAATTAAAAAGTCTGACTACATCAAGTCTTGATAGGAATGTAGAACAAGTGGAACTCCAACACACTGATGGTGGTAATATAAATGGTACAACTACTTTGGAAAACAGTTCAACAATTTTTAAAAAGTTAAACATGCACCCACAATATAATTCAGTGATTCCACTTCTAGGATTTTGCCCAAGAGAAAAGAAAATATGTTGATATCAATAGCTGTGTATTTATAGCAGTTTTATTTATAATAGTCTCAAAGTGGAAGATACACAGATTTCCATCAACAGATGAGTGGTTAAATAATTGTGGTTTATCCATACAACAGAATATTACTAAGCAATAAAAAGAAATGAACTAACAATGAGAAAACATGGACACAGGGAGGGGAACATCACACACCAGGACCTGTCAGGAGATGGGGGTAAAGGAGAGGGAGAGCATTAGGACAAATACCTAATGCATGCATAATTTAAACCTAGATTAGGTGTTGATAGGTGCAGCAAACCACCATGGCACATGTATACTATGTAACAAACCTGCATGTACAGCGCATGTATCCCAGAACTTAAAATTAAAAAAGTAAAAAAAAAAAGGAAAACAAGCTGCAGAAACATTTTGATTACTAATGAGGGAACTTGAATAAAGATTTTTGCATTCAGTAATGTTAGGAAATTACTATTAATTTTGTCATATATAACAATAGTATTGTGGTTGGGTGAAAATATCCTTATTTTTTATGGCAATACATACTAAAATTAAAAAAAGAAGTGAACTACAAATACATGCAACAATTCCATGCTTATAATAATATTGAGTGTGCCGGGCATGGTGGCTCACGCTTGTAGTCCCAGCATTTTGGTAAGCCGAGACGGGCAGATCATGAGGTCAGGAGATCAAGACCCTCCTGGCTAACATGGTGAAACCCCATCTTTACTGAAAAAAAAAAAAAAAAAAAAAAAAAAAAAAATAGAGTGAAAAAATTTAGAAACAAGAGTGTATAATGTATGATTTAATTTATACTGAACTCTAGGAAATGCAAACTAATCTATACTTGCAGAAAGCAAATCATTTGTAGTTTGGGGACGTGGGGGCAGGGAAGGATGAGAAGGAGGGTTATATATGAGGAAACTTTTGGGAGTGATGGATATGTTTATTTTCTTGATTTTAACTTCATGGGTATATATATATATGTGTCAAAACTTATCAAATTGTACACTCTATGTGCCAGTTATTGTATGTTACATCTCAATAAAGTAATTTTAAAAACAAAAATATTCATGTTAAAACATAAGAATGACCACTAAAAGACTAGAAATAGAATGTATAGCTTTTAAATTAGTAGAGGGAAACTAAGACAGTAAATACGACTTGATTCACCCAATGAATATGGGACAAGGGGGAAAAATAGAAGAAATCATTTCTGAAAGAAAAAGTAAGATGGTATAAATCTGGGGTCAGCAAGCTTTTTTGTAAAAGGCCAAGTAATAAATTATTTTGGCTTTGCAGGTAATATGATCTTTATTGCAATGATTCAGCTTTACTGGTTGAAGAATAAAAGCAACCATCCTGGATGGCTGAGAGTGGCTATGTTTCACTAAAATATTATACACAACAGCACATGCTAGGCTATATTTTTCCCATGGGCCATAATTTGTCAGCTCTTGATATAAAAAAGTTTGTCAATAATCACAATATAAACGGAGTAACCCTATCTATTAAAAGA
The DNA here is from genome assembly GCF_000951035.1 of Colobus angolensis palliatus. Lineage (NCBI taxonomy): Eukaryota > Metazoa > Chordata > Mammalia > Primates > Cercopithecidae > Colobus > Colobus angolensis. Next base: position 8,806,042 of record NW_012113808.1, read on the forward strand.
GTAGATTAAAAATTCAGCTATTTGCTACTTACAAACACACTTTTATAAACATAATGATGAAAATAAGTTGAAAGACAAAGAATGGAAAAGATGTGCCAGTAACCTAGCAAATAAAAGTCTAGAAAGCAGTAGCAGTCTAGCAATAACCAAAATTTATAGAGCCAGGCACTGTGGTTAGTGCTAAGGTCATGTATTTAGGAAGTGCCAAGCTGGAATCCAAGTCAAGCCATTTGTCTTCAAAGCCCACATTTTAAAACATCTCTGTATTTTGACTATCAAATAAAAATTAATTTGAGGAAAGAAATAGTTAAACGTATATAAAGTGATTTTGCTAAATGAAAAGTGGTGGGAAAAGTGCCTAAACATGTAACAACTGTGAACCTATATGCATCTAATAAAATTGGTGTACACGTGCACGCGCCTGTGCACACACAGACACACGAGCATTGTATGGAGAAATTGACAAATCCAGAATCATAGTAAGGAATTTCAACACATCTCTTCCAGGTCACGCAGATAAAACATTTGAAGAAATTCATGTAGAAGATGTATCAGTGCAAATTACCTCGATCTCATATATTAAAATTTACACTCAACACACAAGAAATATTTATTCATAGAATATTCATAAAAATTGACCACAGAGATAAACATCCCAAACAATTTGGGTATTGTTTTCATTAAAGCAATGAGGTACTTAGAAATAAATCTGACAAAATGTTTGGAGAGACAGCATGGCATAATGGATGAGCACAAGAACTCTGGGACTGAGTTGCCTGGATTAAAATTCTGACTGTTACGCTTTCAAGATGTGTGACCTTAAGAAAATTAGCTAAACTCTCTGTGCTTAAGTTTCCTCATTTGTAACATGACAATAGGATGGGGGAAAATAATAGTTATATTTCATAAGATTGTTGTAAGTCTTAAATGAATTAATGATTTGTGAAGTGCTTAGAATAGTGGCTTGGTACATATAAGTGTTTGTTAAATATATACCTAAACGTGAAGAAAACCCACACAGAAAATATTGGAGGATATAAAAATAAACCCAAATCTGGGAAAGCTAGACCAAGATTTAATATTATAACTATGTCTATTCTCCCCAAACTAATGAATATATTCAAAGCAGCTTTAGTCAAAATATAAAAGTTTTGTTTTATTTAGGCAAAGAGTGTCTAAAATTCACATGGAAAGATAGTCAAAAAATCAAGACTAGTTTGAAGGATAACATGAAGAAGATGTTAATAGGCCATACAAATAAAATACCATGATATTAGCACTATATTAAATAAAGTCCACAGAATTGGATAGGCCAGAAGCAAACCTAATCACATATAAGACCATGATACATCATAGAAATGGTGTAACAAATAAACGGGAGAAATAATTGACATTTTTAGTGTATTACAAATATTTTCAATCATAACCCACAGAAAAAAAATATTTTATTTTATGTTTCAGTACTCAACCAAAGCATATGTATGTATGTGTTCTGTGAACACTGTTTACCTTTGCTATATGAAATGTAGTCTAATATTTTCTATATAATTTAGTTTTTAAAAAAATGATAGCTAGAATCCACTAATTTAAAAAAAGTCTCATTAATATATTACAAATATAGAGTCTGAAAAATACTGAATTAGTTACAAATGTATAGAGAAAACTACCTTTCCATACTGAAAAATATAAAAATAGATCCTTACCTCATACTATACTTCAAACAAAATTCCAGATAAAGTGGCTAAATATGAAAAACCTTTCAATCAAAATATAATACTTTTATGTTACACCATGGTTTTTATGTTACACAATGATAAATGACAAAGGAAAACATCAAATAGTTTGAAAACTTCAATTTAAAACTTCTCCATTATTTCCATATAACTAAGAAAATAGGCCGGGCTCATGCCTGTAATCCCAGCACTTTCAAAGGCCGAGGTGGGCGGATCATCTGAAGTCAGAAGTTTGAGACCAGCCTGGCCAACATGGTGAAAACCTGTCTCTACTAAAAATACAAAAATTAACTGGGCGTGGTGGCACGTGCCTGTAGTCCCAGCTACTAAGGAGGCTGAGGCAGGAGAATTGCTTGAACCCGGGAGGCAGAGGTTGCAGTGAGCCGAGATCAAGTCACTGCACTCCAGCCTGGGCAATACAGTGAGACTCTGTCTCAAAAAAAAAAAAAAAAAATCTATGAATTTGTATCCAGAATATTAAAGAATTATTAAAAATCAATAAGAAAAATCTGACAACCTAGTGGGAAAATGGACAAAACATGTGAAAGGACCATTTACTGAAAAGGAAGTTTGAATGGCCAACCCAAATATATGGAAAATGCTCAAACTTTCTAGTAATCAGAGAAATGCAAGTTAAAACAATGAGATACTATTGCACAATTATCAGATTGGCAAAAACATAAGACTAGCAAGATCAAGTTTTGGGAGGACACGGGAAATAAGAATTCTGATACCATGCCATTAAGAGCAAAACATAAAACACAAACAATAAAAACATCCATCAACTGCTGGATAGTGCTCGCCTCTGTCCAGGGAGGACAGGAAATCGGATGGGGGATGTAGATCCTGAAGGATGTAGATTTTGTATTACTTTACAAAATATCTGAAGCAAATAAGGCACAGTGTCATTTGTTAATTCTGAGTAGAAAGTACATTGCTATTTGCTATTTTATTTTCTGTACTTTTCTTCAAATTGAAAACATTTTCTGTGTTTTAAAAAAATATGTAAAGAAAGACACTATTATCAAATTACTTTTTCCTCAACTGATGACATGAACTAGTAAATAACCATTGGTGACAACACAAATCCCCAAAGGGCCTTATTGCTCTGTGTTGTCATCAAAGGCCTCAACTAGAGTGGTGGGGGGTGGGGGGGATGGGGGTTAAATCTAACAAGGAACTTTGCCCCTCAAGGTTGAGAAGAATCATTCCTCTGTACTCTGTTTAGGTTTGTGTAAGCTGCAAGGAGGACCTTCAGAGTTGGTGTCTAGAAAATCTCAACCCTTTAATGGTTCTCAAGTGGTGGAGGAGGGGTGCAGAGTAGGGAGACACGTGTCAGGATCACCTGGTGATTTTTTTTTTTTAAAAGATTGAGAACCAGTGGTCTAGGCTGACTTTTCCTAATTCTACTTTAACTTCATCATGTTTCATTTGTGTTACACAAATATCCATTCTTGGGGTATCTGAATCAATCAACTTCATATGGTGAGTTCAGTCAGTAATTGTTTAATTGAACATCTATTTCATGCCTGGCACTGTAGTCTATTCTGGAGGTATAAACGTGAACAAGAAACTACTGTTTCAAGGAGCTTAAAATCTAGTTGAAAGGAAGCTTAGTGTATGGAGTAACTGATTTCTTCTGTAGGTTAATCAGATTAATGTTTTAATCATGGACCATTGGAGATTGCATTCTGATTTTTCATTTTGCCAGAATGATGATTGATGGTGCTCTGTTCATCCATTAGGGTATCAATAGTAAAATCAGCCTTGCGACCATTCAATCCTCAGCACAGTCTATGCCCAGCTCAGGCAGCATAGAATGCTGCCAGTTATATCTTTTCAGCATTTTCCTCGGAAAGTATGAGTATGGCTTGAAACCAAAGCTTCAGTATTTTAGACTCTATTAGGGCTGCTGTGTTTAATTGAACAGTTTGTACATTGTGTAAGGGTATCCAGCTGAGGAGGCAGGAGGAAGCTGAAATTCAGCCTAAGCACTGCTCTTTTAGCCCTCTATGTGACTCCTTCTGCACAGAAAGACACACTTTTCCAGGTTGTCTGGCCAGAGGGGATGCCTTTTTTAAATTTACATGAAGGTGGCATATAAACTAGTGGGTGACCCTAGTGACCATAACAATTTACTAATTCAGTACAATCCACAGAGTTTATGTTTACTGCAGAGGTATCATTTTAAATGCTAGGGACCACATGTTTATCCCAAGAAACAAACGACTGAGAAAATATATTTATGAAACTTTAAAATGTTAAGACCAAAAAGGATTTTTTAGAAAACATGTTTAGCCATCTAATTTTCCATGTGTAGAAAATGACTTTGAATTTCAGAAATTAACGGAAAGTTGGAGATCATTATGTTTAACTCCTTCATTTCACAGATGAAGAAATCAGTGCCCAGAGAGGAGAATCAACTTTTCCAGGGGTCACAGTCACCCAGGTCTCCTAACTCCTAATCCAGTGTTCTTTTGATTTTACTATATTTATCACCACACAGCCAGTTAGTGGCAGAATGAGTGCAGACCACAGGCCATTGATACAAGTCAAGTAGTATCAAGACAGTTTCCTAATTCAAACATAGGCATCTCAAGCTCTGCCACTAAAACTAGATGGCTAGCCTTATCTTCTCCTTGTGAAGCAAGGAGAATATTGGGCAACCAGGGCATATTTTGCCTGGGTCACCTCTGAAGAGCTGCACTTAAGTAGTCATTCTCTCTTCTCTCTGATGTCTCTATATCCTGTCCCACTTCTGAGTTAGGTGCAGGAACTGTGGTTGTTGTGATTGTACTTTCACATGTAATCCACCAGCAAAGATTGAGAAAAATCACTTTCTCTTCTGATATAATCATTACCCTGTAATCTAGGGAAAGCAGAGGGGATAATCCAATCACCTCAATCTTACTCTGCACCTGTTGTGTGTTATTTCCCCAGATGGCCAGTAATTGGTCTTAGGCAGTGCTTATGTGTGAAGGTGACACATCTCAAGGAGAGCTGTTCTGGTGGGAATTGCTCTCTGGTGGGAGCGTGTTCTTACTTCTTCAGATTTCAGAGAATTATGGCACGCTGCCCTTCTTTCCAGAGCTAATGAGGCATGCATAACCATTCTTTTTACGGTTGTTCTGTCTGACATGGATGGCATCACTGTCTGGCAACCTGATGAGATATATATTTTTGAGGTGAATGCATGAGATGTGGGTTCTGATGGCCTACCTCAAGTCCTGGCTTTGCCACATAGTTGGATGACTTAGGCAAGTCACTTTATCCTCTCTGCATCTCAGTCTCTTCATGAATACAGTGGACATAATCATACCTGCTGTTTTCCCTTACAAGGCTCTTAGGAGGATCAAATAAGGTAAGGGATGTGCAAGTGCCCATAGTGCCAGAGAGCTCTATAATGTAAGCATCACTAGGCTCTATAGTGTAATCAGAGAGCTGACTGGGGTGTGGAGGCAGAGAGCAGGGTGGGGAGATGAGTGGGATTGTCTATCACAGGGTCCTGAGACCCTCTTGGGAATTCCTGGCAATGCACTCTTGGGCCAGGGTTGGGAGGGTAGGTGGGAGGTGGGGAGTAGAGGGATGGGGATGGGGGACTCCTGCCAGATGGAAAGGCTCTAGATGCAGCCTCAGCTTCCCACAAGGTCCCTGGGTGCTATCAGTATGGGAATGCAACTCCTGAGCATCTGGTACCCATTGTCAGAACTTTTGCCTCCTACTTCTAAGGCTACTCTCATGGGATCCCTATTTTTTAAAAAAGAAGAGCAACAGGGAGTAGGACCTCTATTGTAGACAGAGTAAAACTAAAGCAAAACTCTTAATGTGTTCAGTTGTGCATGACCAAGCATCTCCGTGGAATTTCAAGGGATGGGGGGCTGCATAACTTATTCTGTGCTGACCCTTCTGTCTATGAATTTCAGCCCACACCATGGAGTATTGGCATGATGTTCACTTGAGTTTCTCCCTTAGTGGGGGCGGGCATGGGGCACTAAGAATGGAAGATGAATGTGTGTCTCTGACCGTGTGTCTTTGTATTCCAGAGCCAAAAATAAATACACTGCAATGTGCTTGCTTTACTGTGCAAGCTTCCTTTAATTTTTGGTGTCACTCATCAAGTGTTGAGAGTAATGATTATTTATAGTGTTTATAACTGCTTTTGGCATCATGCTGCTTCAATATTCCTGATGGGGGAAGGGAAGAGTCCTGTGAAGCGGAGGTGGGCATAAGAAAAAACTGGTTAAGGATTTTAGAGCTTGAGGATGGAAGGAACCTTGAGGAGCATTTTGTCTCACCTTTTCTCTCTTCTTCTGGACTCTTCTTCTTCTTCAGAGTCCTCCAGACTCTGCCCAAACAGTGATGCATAATTTACTGCTTCTCAAATCAGCCTGCTTCCTTTCTGGACAATTGCAATGGGATAAAATAATTTGTAGAGTTATGCTGAAATATGCTTTCTTCTATTTTCAATTCTTTGGTTTTAGTTATATCCTAAAGGTATTATCTCTCTAAGATCAACCCTACATGACACATTCAAGAGACATTTTCATAACAGTCCTACTATTGCCTACAGGGATTCAATCAGAGTTTCAGGCATGGTAGAAACTGAAATTTCTCTAATAAGCAGTCTTGTAGATACCCTTTAGAGTTATGTTAGAGGAAGTTTCAGTAGAGCCTGCAAAATGGTAAGGAAAGGGAATTCCAGATAGCAGTGGGATCTATGAAATTCAGGAATATTAAAAAAATCCTTAAGACAATGTACAAAGGACCCGTTTATTGCCCACATATTATGCCAGACACAGTTCTGGGGCCGTGTCTACAGTGGTAAACACAGTAGGAAAAGTACCTGCTCTCCTGAAGCATGCCTTTAAATGAGCACAAGACCCCAAATCAAATGAGTAAACTAGTCAGTATCGTAAAGCGGTAAACACTATGAAGAAAGTGAATAAGGCGATAAGATAGACAGCAACTCTGTGTTTATCTGTAATTTTGAAATAGGAAAATATATCAGATTATTTTTCTTTGTGAGTTATTCTTTGGGAATATAGTTATGCTATCTTTCCCTCATCCAGGTGTAATAAAGATATTCTCCTAGGTCTTCCTTCTTTCCCTTTCTTCCCTTCTTCCTTCCTTCCCTCCTTCCTTCTTTCCCCTTCTGCCTTCCTTCCCTTCCTCCTTCCGTCTTTCTCCCTTCCCCTTCTCTTCTTTTCTTCCTTCCCCTTCTCTTCTTTTCTTCCTTCTTGCATTTAATGTATCAGAAGTCTATTTTTATACATAGTGTGAGGTGGGAAACTTGTTTTATTTTTCTCTGTAAAATAAGCAAAAGCTTCCAACAACACGTTGTGAATAATATACCTTATTCTTATCTGATCATAGTTTATATACATATGTATGTGTGTGTATATACATGGATAATTTATAAATGTGATTCTGAGCTTTCTATTGTTCTGGTTGTTAATCGCTAAATTGACACTAGTGTGTTTTTTATTATCACAGCTTTATCTTATGTCTTAATATTTGATAGGGGAAATGTTTACTCTTGGTTTTTCTTTTCCCAACTTGTTTTAGCTATCTGTGAATATCTTTGGGCCATATAAATTTAAAAATTGTATTAGAAAGTTTTCCCCAAAAACTCTATGGAAATTTTAACTGGAATTGCATTGAATAGAAGATTGATTTGGGGAAAATTGACATCCTTACAATCTTTGTTATCTGGTTCGAAAATATTTACGTCTTTTTTGTCCTTTAATAGAGCCAAATATTTCTTTTATATTAAAGCAATATAAATATATTATGAAGCAGAATGCAAAATCATCACAAATTTTAAGGTAAATAATGGAACTTCAAGGGACTGTTACACTTTCAGTGTATTATAATCTTCCAGTGTATTATAACTCCTTCCTACCAAGGCTTTCTTTTCTTTAGGAGAGATCTCTCTCCTCTGCCCTTGAGACTTGGCTGGACAAGTGTTGCCCTTATATATCATCCTGCAAGCAAACTCTCTCCTGAGTGATTAAGTAGGTGCCTACTGGAGTCAGATCAGCTGTATTCAAATCCCTAATCAACCATTTATTAGCTGTGTAACCGTGGACAAATGCTTTAACCTTCCCAAATTCTTGGTTTTGTCAGTAGCAAAATGGAGAATCAAACAAGATAATGTGTGCCAAATGTTTAGCAGAGTGCTAGAGATGGAGTAAGCACTCAGCAAATGTTAGTGACTATTATAAGCAATTTAAAGCTATACTTATGCTCTAACACATGTGTGTGTGACTGTACCTGTCAATAAAAAAAAGAGAAGAAATATTTGCCCTGTCAAACATTAAATAAGCTTTCTGAGGCAACTGCAGTCTAAAGCTATTCCTTGTTCTCTTCAAAATGCATAACTACTAAAAAAATCAAATGTGTGAGGTTAATCTCAATAAACAAACAAACAAAAAAACTAAAACAGGCTACGAAAGAGTAAAATTGAGGCATCTGGTAGCAGAGAAGCTGATGCAATATTAAGTTTTTAATAGAAAAGAGATAAAAAGCTTTGCAATGGGAATTGTCAGTGATTTTGTGGCCTAAGTTATTATATCCAGAGTGAAAGTAGAGACCAAGAGGCTAAGAGAGAAATCCTATAATTATTACTTAGCAGAGTTTTCACTACTCTTGGCTTGGGGCAAGGGCAGAAGCAACAGGAAGGAAGGGTTGAAGGGTGTTTTATTATAAAGTTAAGCTGCAGTTGGGCAGGAAACCACAATGTTGAACACATTCTCTTAAAGGAATTGTTAAGGTAACATCAAAAGCAAGTAATAATACTGAAGTCAGTGAAAGGGACTCCCAGTGCAGGAGCTACTTCTTGAATTACCTAAGAAGTTGATGTGCCACTCCCATTGAGGGGGATCTGGGTCCACAGATATCAGACTCTTAGGAGAAATCAACTTTACTGCCACTGGAACTTTGAATAAATATCCAGGGTTAAATCAAATACTAATCAGTAGTAGCTGAAAGAAGAGGAAGACTCAGTCTATGCCTGGGGAGGTTTCCTTTTAATCTTGAAATCAACAGTTATTTTTTAAAACTGTTACAACGTTAAGGGCAGGTAATTTGTGTCTGATTGCTGTTTATAAAACTCTTAATGAAATCATATTTTTATCAAAAATGTATAATTATGATGGGCTCTAAAAAGGTATTATTTATTATTTCTTTTTCTTATCCATACCAGGAAACAGTTTAACTGTAGATCAAATTGCAAATACCATTAGTTTCTAGTGGAAATAATGAAATTGAAAATGCAAAGAATCAGGAGTACATAACCAGGTTCTAGGGGCATGCATTTATGAATTCATATTAAGAGAATAGCATTTTTATATATTATATATATTATATATATTTTATATATGTTATATAAAATATATAATATAAATATATAATATAAATCCTATTCTATATTATATATGATACATATATAATATACATATGTATCATATGTATCATATATAATATATGTATGATACACTGGATATTATACTGTGTTAAACTTTCCACTGAATCATTTCCATTAGTGTACAAACTTGATATTTTTTCTCTCATGTAGAAATCAAAATAAACAAACAAAACACCCTCTCTTGACTCCACTTCCACTTCAGCTATAGTTCTTTTTCTTTCCAAGCCTCTATAGTGATGCTTATGAGACAAATGTAGTCTAAAATTATTCTCTTTAAAGAGTTGTCATTAATTCTTCTCCCAGGTCTTCTCAACCTTTCTTCAAAGGTTTCTGCTCTTACCAATCCACTGACATTTTCTCCCTTATGGTCATTTTGTGACAGCCATGCTTTTAAATCCAACTATTTTTAAATTCTAATTTCTGACTTATTTACAGCATTTGGCAAAGTTACTCACTTTATTTCTGCAAATACCCTCCTGCCTTGATTTCCAGAATACCACACAGGATTGGGTTTCCTCATATCTTTCTGACTACTTTCCAATTTTCCTTGCTGATTCCTCCTCATTTTCCCAATCTGTATCCCAGGCTCAGTCCTTGAACCTCTTATATTTTTAATCAGCTCTACCTACGTGCTTTGCCCATTATCAAGGCTTTAAGTGCCACATATAAACTGATGACTTCAAAATTATTATTTCCAGCTTAAACATGTCCTCTGGATTCCTGACCTAGCTATCTGTCTACTTGACATTTTCATATGGATGTCTACTAAGCACCTAAACTTAACATGACCAAAACAGAGCCCCTAATATTCTTCCTCAAACCAGCAACTACTGCATTTTCCCACCTCAGTTAGTAGCAACACCTTCTGCTAGCTTTTGAATGTGTTCACTCTTGCTTCTCTAGTTCTTTTAATTGTGATGTTAGGGTGTCAATTTTAGATCTTTCCTGCTTTCTCTTGTGGGCATTTAGTGCTATAAATATCTCTCTACACACTGCTTTAAATGTGTCCCAGAGATTCTGGTATGTTGTGTCTTTGTTCTCATTGGTTTCAAAGAACATCTTTATTTCTGCCTTCATTTTGTTATGTACCCAGTAGTCATTCAGTAGCAGGTTGTTCAGTTTCCATGTAGTTGAGCGGTTTTGAGTGAGTTTCTTAATCCTGAGTTCTAGTTTGATTGCACTGTGGTCTGAGAGACTGTTATAATTTCTGTTCCTTTACATTTGCTGAGGAGTGCTTTACTTCCAACTATGTGGTCAATTTTGGAATAAATGCGATGTGGTGCTGAGAAGAAT
>NW_012113808.1:8817055-8826357 GCF_000951035.1 Colobus angolensis palliatus
AGCTTGATGGGGATGGCATTGAATCTATAAATTACCTTGGGCAGTGTGGCCATTTTCACGATATTGATTCTTCCTATCCATGAGCATGGAATGTTCTTCCATTTGTTTGTGTCCTCTTTTATTTCATTGAGCAGTGGTTTGTAGTTCTCCTTGAAGAGGCCCTTCACATCCCTTGTAAGTTGGATTCCTAGGTATTTTATTCTCTTTGAAGCAATTGTGATTGGGAGTTCACTCATGATTTGGCTTTCTGTTTGTCTGTTATTGCTGTAGAGGAATGCTTGTGATTTTTGCACATTGATTTTGTATCCTGAGATTTGCTGAAGTTGCTTATCAGTTTAAGGAGATTTTGGGCTGAGACAATGGGATTTTCTAAATATACAATGATGTCATCTGCAAACAGGGACAATTTGACTTCCTCTTCTCCTAATTGAATACTCTTTATTTCTTTCTCCTGCCTGACTGCCCTGGCCAGAACTTCCAACACTATGTTGAATAGGAGAGCTGAGAGAGGGCATCCCTGTCTTGTGCCAGTTTTCAAAGGGAATGCTTCCAGTTTTTGCCCATTCAGTATGATATCGACTGTGGGTTTGTCATAAATAGCTCTCATTATTTTGAGATACATCCCATCAATACCTAGTTTATTAAGAGTTTTTAGCATGAAGGGAAGTTGAATTTTGTCAAAGGCCTTTTCTGCATCTATTGAGATAATCATGTGGTTTTTGTCTTTGGTTCTGTTTATATGATGAATTATGTTTATTGATTTGCATATGTTGAACCAGCCTTGCATCCCAGGGATGAAGCCAACTTGATCATGGTGGATAAACTTTTTAATGTGATGCTGGATTCGATTTGCCAGTATTTTATTGAGAATTTTTTCATTGATATTCATCAGGGATATTGGTCCAAAAGACTACTTTAAGCTTCATATGGAACCAAAAAGGAGCTTGCATTGCCAAGACAATCCTAAGCCAAAAGAACAAAGCCGGAGGCATCTTGCTACCTGACTTCAAACTATATTACAAGGCTACAGTAACCAAAACAGCATGGTATTGGTACCAAAACAGAGATATAGACCAATGGAACAGAACAGAGCCCTGAGTAATAATGCCACACATCTACAACCACCTGATCTTTGACAAACCTGACAATAACAAGAAATGGGGAAAGGATTCCCTATTTAATAAATGGTTCTGGGAAAACTGGCTGGCCATATGTAGAAAGATGAAACTGGATCCCTTCCCTACACCTTATACAAAAATTAATTCAAGATGGATTAAAGACTTAAATGTTAGATCTAAAACCATAAAAACCCTAGAAGAAAACCTAGGCAATACCATTCAGGACATAGGCATGGGCAAGGACTTCGTGACTAAAACACCAAGAGCAATGGCAACAAAAGCCAAAATAGAGAAATGGGATCTAATTAAACTAAAGAGCTTCTGCACAGCAAAATAAACTACCATCTGAGTGAACAAGCAACCTACAGAACGGGAGAAAATTTTTACAATCTACCCATCTGACAAAGGACTAATATCCAGAATCTACAAAGAACTTAAACAAATTTAGAAGAAAAAATCAACACCATCAAAAAGTGGGTGAAGGATATAAACAGATATTTCTCAAAAGAAGACATTTATGCAGACTAGATTATTTTCTCCCTTATTGTATAAATAGAATTTTATTATAGAGACAAGTTGAAATAGATCTCGAATTGTTGCCATTGTCACAGCTGTAACTTGTGACTCATGTGTAAAGAACCATTACAAGCTGGACTCTAAGAGTAATTGTTACAGTTTTCACCTCTGATAAACACTAGCCAGAATCTCTTCCATTATGGTTACCATCAAAGAGAGGTACAGGTAGGACAGAAATCAAACACAAATGATATACTACCTTTCCCTAGCTATAATGAATAGACTAGGGAACTATTCTTAATAATAAATAATTTATTAATTAGAACATATAAGTGATTACAGAAGACATTTAAAAGTGAAAATACAAAGGAATAATTTTATTCATGCAATACTTTCATAAAAGGTGAGTATAAACTCAGTCCATGAGTGTGTGAAGTGAAATGGGCTGGCTGGCTGGAGAGGGACAGGGTGCCAGAGGCTACTACCCAGTCAGGGTCACAGCTGTATTGGTCGATTGCTGGGTTCCTGTTGGCTTGGTCTGGTTCATGTTATTTCTGGTGTTGGATTTCCTGTCCACGCTCTTGACCACGTCTTTCACCCACCTGGCTTGTGGATCAGCACAGACTTTTAGGCCACGTTTGGTAATAAAACTGTAATGTAAGGAAAACACAGATGAATTTAGCCACATTCTCAAAGCCTTGGGTTCAAGAGTTAAGATCAGAGCAGACTTGAAGAGATCTTCTGCAGAAATTACTGCAAGAAATAGTCTTTCAGAGCCATGAGATCAAAAATGGGCACCCTTCTGTCATCTATTTTAACATAAAGGAGAAATATCTGCAAGTAGTATCCAGCCCCTTTGTTCACCATAATTCACAGGTTCTTTTTTCATCCATGTCACCAAATGTTGTAACAAAAAGACATTTGAGGCCATCTAGTTCCACTATTACATACCCTCTTCCTTTCCAAATTTAAAAATACTCATCTTATTTTTTTAATAAAAGGTGGTTTTTACATTTTCATTTTTTAGAGTAAAGCTTGCAATTATGTGTTGAGAAGAGTTATTACTTCTAAAAATGAGATTCTGGTAGAAGAAAGGGACCATGTAGGTTGTGCATTGACTAATTTTGTTGAAATACGGCAACTGATAAAGCAAGTGACTCTGCCCAACTCAACCCTAAGAACCCCCAACTCCAGTGAGGCTTGCAGGGAAACCCTGACACGGGCCAGCCATCTCTAAACCCAGACCTCAGAGCTATGCATAGTATTCAACAGACTCTTCCACTAAGCTAAATAGAGGAGGACTTCTGTTCTTTATTTGGCAGCCCAATTTGTGCAATAATTGCTATTTGGTTGGACTGCGTAAAGACATGATTGATAAGGAAAAATAAAGAGGTTATCAGTTAAGCTGAGCTGTTCCTCCATGTTGACCTACTTTCCTGAGGAAGGCAGCATTTCTGTATACTATATTTCCATATCTCTAGATATCCACTCAGCCCAACTTCTGAGGAGGCAAACTCACATTACTGCTTTCAAGGAGCCTTCCTTGATGGTGTAGGTCTTGATTCTGTTAACTGGTAGTCGCTGAGTAGTGAGGCTCACACAGGTACTCTTATCTGAGACTTCACTCCCTACACCTGGTGAGAAAAAAACCGGCCAATTAAAAATAAAGCAATTATCAGGATCATAGGAACAATCATCTGTTACATTACTCTGAGAATGTTGTGAGAATATAAGGCCATTTGCTTTTTGGGGGAGGAGATGACCGATAGGTATCCTGAATCTCTTGCCCATCACAGATTCTTAGTAAATATTTGACTAATTTAAAAATTCAATCAACAGAATTGTTTCAAGAATTTCATGCTGAGAGAAAATAACAAAATGTTATCCCATTTCTGTGTATATTTTCACTTAGACATTTGGGACAGCTAGTTAATGCCCCAGTGACACTCATTCATTCATTTATACAACAGTGCCTGTTGTGTCCCACATGTTTTATTAAGACAGACTTTATCCCCGTTTTCATAGAGCATATCTTCTAATGAGGGAGCCAGGCCACAGACAGGTAAACAGAAAAGATCACGTCAAATAGTGCAACATGTTAGAGTGAGATTACAGAGTAACGCGTGAAGAGTACTCTAGGCAAGGCAACATTCAGTGGGGGAAGGAAGCATGTTTTTGACTGAGTAAATAAAGGTGTTCTCATTTTTAAGTGGTAAAATGTCTCTCCCTGTCAGCCGCCAAGATGCTGAAAAGAAGGCAGGCCCAAGGAAAGAAGGTGGCCCCAGTCCCTGCTGTCGTGAGGAAGCTGGAGGCTAAGAAAGTGATGAAACCTCTGTGTGAGAAAAGGCCTAAGAGTTTTCTTAGGCAGGCATTGGACAGGATATCCAGCCCAAAAGGGACCTCACCTGCTTTGTGAAATGGCCCCACTATATCTGTTTCCATCTGCAAAGAGCTATCCTCTATAAGCAGCTGAAAGTGCCTTCTGCCATTAACCAGCTCTTCCAGGCCTTAGATCCCCAAACAGCTACTCAGCCACTTAAGCTGATCCACAAGTACTGACCAGAGACAAAGCAAGAGAAGAAGCAGAGACTGTTGGCCCAGGCTGAAAAGAAACCTGCTGGCAAAGGTAGTGTCCCCACAGGAAATCACCCTTTCTTTGAGCAGGGGTTAACACCATCACCACCTTGCTGGAAAAGAAGAAGGCTCAGCTGGTAGTGATTGTACCTGGTGTGAATCCCATCAAGTTGGTTATCTTTCTGCCTGTCCTGTGTCCTAAAAGAGGTCCCTTACTGCATTATCAAGGGGAAGGAAGGCAAGACTGGGACATCCAGTCCACAGGAAGCACACTGTCGCCTTCACACAGGTTTTGTATTGAAAACACTGATTTGCTCCAGAATATACTTTCTCTGGTGCATCCCCACATTGTAACTGAACTCTCAAAGATTTTGATAATTTATCAAACTGTGTATTAAATGGGCAAAAGCTGCAAATGCATTTATAATCATCGCCTCTAATCCATAGCTAACAGTAATAAAAAAATTACTGTTTCCAAGGAAATTTGATGTTATTAAATAAATAAACCATAATATTTATTTAATCTTAATATCAAGTGATCATGTCTGTTATTCTATTCAATTTATACATAAATAAGCATAGGCCCTGAGAGGTTAAGAAATGTACCCAAAATTACCCAATTAGGAAAAGTAGGAGCCCAGATACTAACCAAATTCTCCCTGTTCTGGGAGTTTACGAAGCCCACTATAGTCAAAATCATCATTCCTTTTTTGCACACGGGAAGTTTAAGGCTCGCCTGGGGAAAGCAGTTTGCTTCAGTCAAAACCTGAGTCAAACCCAAAATGTGTGCCCACCTGCCTTGCCTCCCTGTTCTTTATCTCACAGACAGCTTCTCGACTTACCTTCCACAATGTATGCAGTGAGACAGCAGATGCCAAGAAGGGCCAAGATGAGAAGTCTCATGGCTGAGGTCCTGCTGAGCTGTGCAAGGAGAGAGTGAGGATCAGGCTCCTTGAGGACCTCTTTTATTCTTCCAATGGTCAGCGCACTTCCTGCGGTGAGAAGGGGGCTTTCTAGGTGGGTGTGGGATCATGGAAAGTCTTTGCAATACTGATGCTTTTTTTTTTTCTTAAAAAAAAAAGGCCCTTTTCCCTGTTCATACTAACCTAACGCCTTGTGGTCTTTACCCCTTTATCTGTGGTTAATGTGTCAATGAAACCTAATTTATGCATAGAAGAAAATGTGGTTGTGTTGTCTCCTGCCACCAGCCTGAATTAAGATCTTCCGCTGTAGACATGCCTGAAGGCTGTTCACTGCCATGGCCCAGCATGGAAACTGTAAAGGAAATGAGGTGAAGTGGTCACTGTGTTCCATCCCACCTCATGTGACATCCAGTGTGACATGAGGCTTCCACAGCCATGGATCATAAGTCCCTGGTGCCACCCTTTGACTCTCTCAGGAGGGGAAGAGAGGCTGCTGCCACACTGAGCTTCTTGATTCTTTGCTATCTTTTCTGTCATTTTTCTCCTCCACCTTTATTCAAGTTGCCCCCCTTTCTTCACCCCAATCTCCCCAGGTACCCAAGAACTATTTAAGCGTGTCTATATGCATATGTTTGCTTTACTACAACTTGACATACACATTTATAGAAACTTTTGAAAAGTTGTGCTGTACCAACTTATTTCAGATAAAAAGGAAATAAAATGATCTATAATTTTACCATCTGATAGTTTCCATTTTTAATATTTTTCCAGTGAATCTGTATTGGCATACATGTGTTCTCATAATTGTGGTCATTTTAAATGCTGTTTTAACACCAATTTAAATATCTTCCGATTTTTTTAGCCTTCATATTTCTACTTTGAGTAAATATACACACATACACATTAAACCATTTTCTTATAACTTATTATAAAGATCAGAACTATAAGGTCAGTTTCATTAATATATACTGAATTATTTCCTTTAATAACCAGGAGTAGGATTACTGGGTAAAATGATATGATCATCTTTATAGCTCTTATTATATATTGCCATATAGTCTCCCCAAATGTAGTTTTAATTTGCAATGCTCCCAGTAGAATTTAAATATACTGATTGCACTGGAACTTTTCTGCCACTGAGTTTGCTGTGTAGTGGTCGTACTTTATTTTACATAGGTACCTATAAAATGTATTTATTAAATATATGTGTAGTTAAAGGTTTTGCGTTTGCTATTAGGAATATGAAAATAAATTCCTATGTTTTCATAGAAATTATAGGTTAACCTCTAAGAGACTTTCCACTAATCGCGTTTGATTTTTCACCCAGACTTCATTCTAAACTTCAGACTGGCTCTTTAATGATCTCTACCTTACTACACAATCACTCCTTGAACACTGGACACATCTTCTTTTCAAACTGCTTCTCCTCATATTAGTCCTTAGCATGGAGCAATGTGTTCTCTTCCTTCTGATTTCCAAATACTGATATATAGGGAACATCTTAGGGTCATTGCTATCCACCCACGTGTCATTCTCAACCAAACTGGACTAAGTATACCTTCTAAGTAGTTCTTTGAGATGTCTCCTCCTTTCTTCCTAACTCAAACACTGCTCAAATATTAGGCCAATTGCAGTGGACTAACTAGTTTCCCATTCTAGGGCCTCCTCTCACTCTGTTCTCTGTGGCTTTGCCAGAGTGATCACCCAAAAGCCTCAATCTAATCATGCCATTTCCCTACTGAGAACCTCTTTGCTAACTTCCATTGCCTACAGGATTAATTGCAAATCTTTCATTGTCATATATAAGAATGCTCAAGATCTAGTACTGCTTTTCCTTCCAGACTCACCTTCCACCATTCACTCACACACTCCCAAACCTTAACAAACACATACATGTGCAGCCAACCCAATGGGCCAGCCTCTTTTATGCTCCTGACACGTTTCTTTTAACTGGAATGCCCATGACAGCTCCCTATAGAGTTACTTTAAACTCCTCCTTCCTGTATAAGTTTTCCTGAATTTTTTTTCACAAAAGTAAGTAGTGCCACCCCTTTATGCTCTCTTAGAACTTTGTTCTTTTCTCATGGCTCTTCTGCAGCTAATCTCATTCTGTTCTACTCAATTACATTCCTGTATCTCCCACTAGATGGCAGGCTCTTTGAGAGCAGGAGATTCCCTTGTTATCTCTGGATCACTGGCACTTGCAGAAAGCCTGGTACATATTAATTGCTCAACAATTAGTTTTTTAATAAATGAATTATTTTTAAAATGCCAAAATTACAATGATTGCGCATTAAATGAAAGATGATCATCTAAAAACATAAAGCCACACTTCATGACATTGACCTAAGCAAATAAAAGAAACAAAGGCAAAAACAGACAAATAGAATTACATCTAACTAAAAAGCTTCTGCAAAGCAAAGGAAATCATCAACAGAGGTAGAAGACAACTTATGAAATGGGAGAAAATATTTACAAACTATACATCTGATACGGAATTAATATGCAAGATATATAAAGAACTCAAGCACTCATTAGCAAGAAAACAGCACAATTTAAAAATGGGCAAAAGACTGTAAAAACATGCCAAATTGTAAAGACCATCAATGCCAGAAAGAAACTGCATCAACTATTGAGCAAAATAACCAGCTAACATCATAATGACAGGATCAAATTCACACATAACTATGTTAACCTTATATGTAAATGGACTAAATGCTCCAGTTAAAAGACACAGACTGGCAAATTGGATAAAGACTCAAGACCCATCAGTGTGCTGTATTCAGGAGACCCATCTCACGTGCAGAAGCACACATAGGCTCAAAATAAAGAGATGGCA
Organism: Colobus angolensis palliatus; assembly: GCF_000951035.1. Lineage (NCBI taxonomy): Eukaryota > Metazoa > Chordata > Mammalia > Primates > Cercopithecidae > Colobus > Colobus angolensis. The sequence goes on from NW_012113808.1 coordinate 8,825,026, forward strand.
GAAGATCTACCAAGCAAATGGAAAACAAAAAAACCAGGGGTTGCAATCCTAGTCTCTGATAAAACAGATTTTAACCAACAAAGATCAAAAGAGATGAAGAAGGCCATTACGTAATGGTAAAGGGATCAATTCAACAAGAAGAGCTAACTATCCTAAATATATATGCACCCAATACAGGAGCACCCAGATTCATAAAGCATGTCCTTAGAGACCTACAAAGAGATTTAGACTCCCACACAATAATAATGGGAGATGTTAACACCCCACTGTCAACATTAGACAGATCCAAGAGACAGAAAGTTAACAAGGATATCTAGGAATTGAACTCAGCTTTGCACCACTTGGACCTAATAGACATCGATAGAATTCTCCACCTCAAATCAACAGAATATACATTCTTTTCAGCACCACATCGCACTTATTGCAAAATTGACCACATAGTTGGAAGTAAAGCACTCCTCAGCAAATGTAAAATAACAGAAATTATAACAAACTTTCTCTCAGATCACAGTGCAATCAAACTAGAACTCAGGATTAAGAAACTCACTCAAAACTGCTCACTACATGGAAACTGAACAACCTGCTCCTGAATGACTACTGGGTACATAAGCTCCTGAATGACTACTGGGTACATAATGAAATTAAGGCAGAAATAAAGATGTTCTTTGAAACCAATGAGAACAAAGACACAACATATCAGAATCTCTGGGACATATTTAAAGCAGTGTATAGAGGGAAATTTATAGCACTAAATGCCTACAAGAGAAAGCAGGAAAGATCTAAAATTGACACCCTAACATTAAAATTAAAAGAACTAGAGAAGCAAGAGCAACCACATTCAAAAGCTAGCAGAAGGCAAGAAATAACTAAGATTATAGCAGAACTGAAGGAGAGAGAGACATAAAAGTCCCTTCAAAAAATCAGTGAATCTCGGAGCTGGTTTTTTGAAAAGATCAAAAAAATTGATAGACTGCTAGCAAAACTAATAAAGAAGAAAAGAGAGAAGAATCAAATAGGTGCAATAAAAAATGATAAAGGGGATGTCACCACTGATCCCACAGAAATACAAACTATGATCAGAGAACAGTATAAACGCCTCTATCCAAATAAACTAGAAAATCTAGAAGAAATGGATAAATTCCTGGACACATACACCCTCCCAAGACTAAACCAGGAAGAAGTGAATCCCTGAAGAGACCAATAACAGGTTCTGAAACTGAGGCAATAATTAACAGCCTACCAAACAAAAAAAGTCTAGGACCAGACAGATTCACAGCCAATTTCTACCAGAGGTACAAAGAGGAGCTGGTACCATTCCTTGTGAAACTATTC
>NW_012113808.1:8827160-8830317 GCF_000951035.1 Colobus angolensis palliatus
TATCGTGAAAATGGCCATACTGCCCAAGGTAATTTATAGATTCAATGCCATCCCCATCAAGCTATCAATGACTTTCTTCACAGAATTAGAAAAAACTACTTTAAAGTTCATATGGAACCAAAAAAGAACTCGCATTGCCAAGACAATCCTAAGCCAAAAGAACAAAGCTGGAGGCATCATGCTACCTAACTTCAAACTATACTACAAGGCTACAGTAACCAAAACAGCATGGTAATAGACCAATGGAACAGAACAGAGCCCTGAGAAATAATACCACACATCTGTAACCATCTGATCTTTGACAAACCTGACAAAAACAAGAAATGGGGAAAGGATTCCCTATGTAATAAATGGTTCTGGGAAAACGGGCTGGCCATATGTAGAAAGCTGAAACTGGATCCCTTCCCTACACCTTATACAAAAATTAATTCAAGATGGATTAAAGAGTTAAATATTAGACCTAAAACCATAAAAACCCTAGAAGAAAACCTAGGCAATACCATTCAGGACATAGGCATGGGCAATGACTTCATGGCTAAAACACCAAAAGCAATGGCAACAAAAACCAAAATAGACAAATGGGATCTAGTTAAACTAAAGAGCTTCCTTACAGCAAAAGAAACTACCATCAGAGTGAACAGGCCACCTACACAATGGGAAAAAATTTTTACAATCTACCCATCTGATGAAGAGCTAATATCCAGAATCTACAAAGAACTTAAACAAATTTACAAGAAAAAATCAACAACACTATCCAAAAGCAGGTGAAGGATATGAACAGACACTTCTCAAAAGAAGACATTAATGCAGCCAATAGACACATGAAAAAATGCTCATCATAACTGGCCATCAGATAAATGCAAATCAAAACCACAGTGTGATACCATCTCGCACCAGTTAGAATGGCAATCATTAAAAAGTCAGGAAACAACAGGTACTGGAGAGAATGTGGCGAAACAGGAACACTTTTACACTATTGGTGGGACTGTAAATTAGTTCAACCATTGTGGAAAACAGTGTGGTGATTCCTCAAGGATCTAGAACTAGAAATACCATCTGACCCAGCAATTCCATTACTGGGTATATACCCAAAGGATTATAAATCATGCTGTTATAAAGACACATGCACACGTATGTTTATTGCAGCACTATTCACAATAGCAAAGAGTTGGAACCAACCCAAATGTCCATCAATAATAGACTGGATTAAGAAAATGTAGCACATATACACTATGGAATACTACGCAGCCATAAAAAAGGATGAGTTCGTGTCCTTTGTAGGGACATGGATGAGGCTGGAAACCATCATTCTGAGCAAACTATTGCAAGGACAGAAAACTAAACACTGCATGTTCTCACTCATAGGTGGGAATTGAACAATGAGAACACATGGACACAAGGTGGGGAACATCACATACTGGGGTCTCTCATGGGGTGGGGGAGGGATAGCATTAGGAGATATACCTAATGTAAATGACGAGTTAACGGGTGCAGCACACCGACATGGCACATGTATACATATGTAACAAACCTGCACGTTGTGCACATGTACCCTAGAGCTTGAAGTATAATTAAAAAAAAAAATAGCAACACCTTTCTTCCAGGTGCTCATGTCAAAAGCCTTGGTCTCATCCAAGCCTTGATCTCATCCAAGCCTTGGTCTCTCCTCATTATCTAACATTCTATACCCAGATTGTCAGCAAATCATGTCAGTTCTACCTTCAAAATAAACCAGCTTTTAAGTCTTCCTCATCAGCTCGCTGGTTCAATAGGAGGTAATACCCTCCTAAGTGGTCTTCCTGTGTCTATCTTAGCCGTCTGCAATCTATTATTAGCACAGCAGCCAGTTAAACCCATTGAAGCATAGGTCAGATTGTATTACACCTCCTCACACATTTTCCCAATGTCTTCATTTCCCACTCAGAGTAAAAGCCAAAGTCTTACCAACAATCTGTAAGAGCTAGAATGGCCTTGCTCCCTGTCATCTCTCTGAGTTCATCTTTTACCATTCCTTTCCTTTGATTTCTCAAACCATCTACTTTGGACATCTTGACTATTTCTTGAATATATCTGGCACTTTTTTGTCTCAAGGCCTTTGAATGTGCTCTTTGCATTCCTGGAATGCTCCTCTTCCAGATAGCTGTGTGGCTAACTCCTCCATTCCCTCTAGTTCTTTTCTCTAAAGTCATCTTCTCAGTGATGCCTATTTTCCAGCTACCCTATCTACAATCTCAATTACCCCCTCCCCAAGATCTCATCCTCCCCCTCCATCATTTTTTTTTTCTCCTTAATACATAATGACTTCTTGGTTTATAATGTACTTGCATAAGTATAACAAATTTTACTTACATAGTCGGGTTGATTAACTTCCCTTTCCATCAGAATGTTTGCTCCATGAATTCAAAGATTTTGATTGTTTTGTTCACTCTTGTATCCCCGGTTCTTAGAAATAATGGCTGACATGTTGTAGGCCTCAATAAATATTTGTTGCATAAATGAATTAAACTGAATGTAGACAAAGATAAATGATTTCTTAGAACTCTATCCTACCAATGTTCTTTCTAAACATACATTTAAAAAGAATTCTTTCATATTTTCGAGTAGAATAATTTTTATCATTCTTAGCCACAGCACCGTTGCAATCTTTAGCCACCAGAATTTTCAAAGACTGACAAATGAGAGCATTAGTGTTACCTAACCATACCATATTTTAATCAGTCACTTATTGAGTATGCATTTTGTTCCTAGAACTGGGTATTTACTGAATTGTTACTGGAATAGAGATATTTGGAAACAAAGAGCTCTCTTATTTACCAACTGTGTGATGACCCTGTGCAGTCACTAAATCTCTGGGCCTCAGTTTTTTTCCTCCTTAAATAGAGGCAATAACACACACTCCTCCAAGTTGTTGAAAGCTGTATGAAACTGCAGTCTATGCGTAACTGCATACTTCTTGATATTTTCACTACAAGAAAAACAACTTCATTAGAAAGAATAATTTTTCTGGTATTAACATAAGTTTTACCACATATGCTTTTGCAAACATTACAGATATCGCTGCCCATTATTGCCTGCTGAGTGGGTAGAGAAAGGAGTAAAACTTGTAAGGGAAGATTAGAACAGAGGGCTATTATTTTTTTATTTCTTATTTTATTTT
>NW_012113808.1:8830512-8839139 GCF_000951035.1 Colobus angolensis palliatus
GCTAATTTTTTGTATTTTTAGTAGAGATGGGGTTTCACCGTGTTAGCCAGGATAGTCTAGATCTCCTGACCTCGTGATCTGCCTGCCTTGGCCTCCCAAAGTGCTGGGATTACAGGCATGAGCCACCGCTCCTGGCCAGGGCTATTATTTTAACATGCAGGAGAAGCCTTAACTGACTCTACATACATGCAAAGCCACTAACAACAATAACAATTTACCGTTTACAATATTTTGTTGCATACAAAGCACTTTCTCATGCCTTATTTTATTTTGAAATCATATTTGGTAGGCAGGATTTATATGATCTCTTCCATTTTTTAGAGGGGAAATTGAGGCCTCATTTAAGTGACTTGTCCGAGATGATGCAGTGGGTCAGTGGTGCAGCTAAGACTTTATTTCTGGTTCCTTGAATAACTCTCTTTGGAGTATCTGATGCTCCTATATTAGTGATTCTATCAGCTGGGTGAGAGTCTAACTACAGTTCACTTTACTGGCAACTATTCATTGAAATGTTGGTGTTTTTGGCCAGAATTCAAGATTTCATACCCTCAGAAACACCATCCTCATTATTTTGGAGAGGTCCTCTGAGGCCAACAGAGAAATGCAGAAAACAACACAGCAGTCTGAGCTCTTTTTTCACATTCTCTTAGATACCTGGTAGGATGACAGAATATCCATGTTTCATGAGTGTCCAAAGAAGTAGCAGGGTCTTGAAATAGAAAATAACAGATCAATCAACAAATCCTCTTCAAGAGTCTATTGTGTGCCTGACCCTGAAGGGAGACAGGCAAGATTGGAGCACTAATTTTGGTTGAATGGCTAACAGCCTCATCTAATTCTCTCACCTACTATTTAAATTCATCACTATTCTGCTTAAGCTCCCCAGCAGACTTCAGCTACCCCAGACACATTGAGGTTAAAATCCACATGTGTTGGTTTACAAGGCGAAGTCCTTTGCTGTCTGGCTTCTTCCTACCTTTGCGGTCTTAGAGCTCACACCAAACCAGCTTGCCCTGTTATTACCCAAGCCCTTGATTTCTTCATCCTCTCGACATCATTAGACTTTGCCTTTGCCGGGAATACTGGGGCACCCTTTCTTCCTCCTTTTTCTGGCTAATCTCTACTCATCCTTTAAGACTTGTCTGAGTCACTAATCCTCTGTAATTCCTTCTTTTCCATCCTGCCCTTACCCACTTGGAGAGATGCCCCTTCTCTGTGGTCCTACGAAACTCTTTGCTTCTTTCAAATACCACATTATTACTTTGTGTTGCAGCTGCTTTCTTGACTCACCCTCTGTCCCCAGTGCTGTCACGGGGTGTGGAATTGTTAGATGCTCAATAAGGCATCTTTTGGATGAATGAACAAAATATGAGTGAATTGTCAAATATGAAGCACTGATGGGCAAAGCAATTTTACTTTATTTTTTATTATTTATTCTTATTTTTTGAGATGGAGTCTCACTTTGTTACCCAGGCTAGAGTGCGGCGGTGCGATCTTGGCTCACTACAACCTCCGCCTACCAGGATCAAGTGATTCTTGTGCCTTAGCCTCCCAAGTAGCAGGAATTATAGGCACACACCATGATACCTGGCTAATTTTTTTGTGGCAAAGCAATTTTAATTGCCTACACAGCCTATGATATAAAAGGTGGAACTCAGCATACAATGAATATTCAGATGCCTGACCTCAACTCTCAGTTTGGCTCTTATGTCCTTCCTTACCTTTGGACTTGGTAGGGTTTAAGTCTTAGCTAGCCTGATACCAAGAAGGTGACAAGAATCCTCTCTCGTAGAATGGAGCTATGACATGTGTCCACAGCAGTGTCACACAAAAGTTATGTGAAAGCAGCAGCTATTGTTAGTACGTGGGGTATCAGAAGGAATAGTTTGCTTTTGCCACATGTACCCCACAAAATACGGTACACAGAGCACACACTGATTTAAAATGCTGGAACCCTGCCTCAGATGGGGAAGTTTCATGAAGAGAGAGTCAAAATGTGAGCCTTATGTGGTGGCGAATGGAGCAAAGGTCAGCTTTTCCACTCATACAGTAGCTCACTCAGACCACCAATTTCTCTCGCACGTCCTATCCCAGGCAGGCGGGCCCCTCTCCAGCCTGCTGGTTAGGTGGGTGCACTGGTGGTCCTACACCCAGGGGAATCTCCAGTTCAGAACCTTAGAGTCACCCATGGAAAGTTTAATGAGTAAGATTTTAAGTCAGAGAACAGCAAAGGGTGAGAAACTTGGGGGCCAAGACGCAGGTCAGAGACTTCCTCTGTCTTTAGCTCTCCTCCCCTCAGTGCTCTCAAAATAGAAATTATTTCTCACCTGCTCCACTGCCTGCTCCCAACCTCAGCTTCAGGGTGGTCTACCACAGACATTCTGTCCTGACTGACAGCGGAGAAACCACCAACCTTTCTGCTGCTAGGCACCAAGCAGAGGAAGATTCAGCCTGGGCCAGATTCTACCACCCCCGAAAATCATTTTGATCTTTGGCTGGCCGGAGTGAAGAGGCAATGAGGGTGACGAGGGAGCTCTGGAAAAGACACATTGCCTCTTGCCTCTTGTGGGTCTGAATGTAAGCAGGGGAAAAAGACATTGAACATCTGGAAACTTAGCTTGGGAGACCTTTGAGTACGGGAACCAATTGTCTTCTATACCTCTGAGCCTGCCACTGGCATAATCCCTGGCATCCAGTGGTCATCCAAAATGTTGATTATGTCATTGAATAAAGGAAAGAGGGGAGATGGGATTATTTCCCAGAAGGTAACAGGGTGCTTGCTAGCTCAGGGGAGTAGAGAGGAAATAATTTACTTTTTGTATTTTTTTCCCTAAGGGGTCAAAGAAGAAGCAGGAATGCTCAATTATCTCCTGTAAATAACAACAAGGAGCTTGCAGCATGAGAAAGTGTCTAACTGCTTTGTAGATGCCATTTAGTGCTAGGGACAGGCTATTTTAAGTCATGATTAAGACCTAACTTGGCTAGGGGACAACTTCTCCAAGGGCTGCTGGCCTGGGTACTGAGTGATAGTCTCATTTATTACTCACGTGCAGGGCAACGGCACTCACAGAGGGAGTAGAGCATCCTAACCACGGTTTGACTTGAGGGAAGGGTGATTCAGGCAGAGGCAACAGCGTGTGAGAAGGCCTTGAAGTATGACAAAGCAGCATCTTAGAAGGGACTTAATATTTGAGGAAGAAGCAATGAAACTTAGCCAGTAGTACTAGAAGTTCTAAGGAAAGTGAGAAGTGTAGTTATTATTTCCATTTCGCCTAGTTTGATGGAATCATGGATTAACTTTTAGGGTGAAGTATCCGCAAATCAGAGCTGGGGTTTAGGGTTAAAGCTTTTGAGACCACCTCCACTCTGCCCCTGCACCCTTTCTTGCCCTCACCCTTCAAAACATTACAGAAAAGATATTGTCACTTTTGATTCTTTCTGGAAGAAACTAATCTCCAGATTGCCTCCATTTTATTGACAGAAGGAAAGGGGGAGTTTGCTTTAACAGTGGCTGTCTGTTACTTGCTGAATCTGATGATCTCAATTTGAGTTCCAGAATGTGCCCTCTTGGTCCTCCTTGTTTTGTTTTCATTTTTGCTTGTGGGTTTGTTTGGTCTTTGATAACTTAATTTTATCGGACACCTATTGTTTGTCTGCTTGGTTCTCCTTCCAATTTTCTGAAAACTACCCCTTCTACCATCCCATACAAATGTTCACCCCTGTCCCCCAGGAACATTGAGTGGGGCTTGAGAGATTGCAGTTTCAGTCTGGCTGGGACTTTGAACAGAGAACATGGAAACCAGGGTGACTGCGATGCCGCATATGTCCTGTTGTGAGGTAAAGAAAGCTATCCTGCTGTGAAGGAATGTGAGATGGAGAGTGAGGCCCCTGGGGTCTCTGAAAGGCTCCAACCCTGCATTCAGATTGTTCTCTGGGCCTGGGTGCATCTCTGCTCTTGGCATTTATGAGCTTCCTTTTGATAATCCAGGGTATCCAGTATTTTATCTGGAGACCCAGGTTGGAGGAGACCTCAAAGGAATTCAATACAATTTTGATACAGAAATGTGCTTTACGGGTCTGGCTCCTGCCCCACACTCCACTTCCACATTCCCTCTTCAAATAGAAGCAAATTATATAGGAACAGATTCTTCATAGCCAGGATTTTGTTTTCAAATACCAAACCTCAAATGCAAAATCAGGAAAAACTCCCATTCAGGTGTCCAGTCATTTAAGCAAAAGAAATTGTTTTGTTCTCCCTTTACTGAATTAAGTTACTAATTTTCCTTAAGTAACATTACTCTGAAGTATTCTTTTAAGAACTTTCATTCTCACATACATAAGATTTTGCGTAATATTAACAGTGTATTAATAACATGAACCAATAACTATTGAGTGCTTAATACATGCCAGGAACTCTTCTAAGTATTTTGCATGTGCTAACTAATTTGATTTTTGCAGCAGTCTCATCAGTTTTATTATTATTTCCATTTTATGTATATAGGGAAACTGAGGCACAGAAAGGTTAAATGCATTAAGTAGCTTGCTAGAGGTCACATACTAAGTGATCAAATGGATATGAACATGGCAGTTTGGTTCCAGAGCCGGGGCTCTAAACCACAATAGATTACTCTTAGAGGTAGATATTCCACACATAAACAAAATCACATTAAATTAAAAAGAGTTTACATTGAGTGTTCTGGGGTCTGAAACTGCATATCTGGTTCTACAACTTTCATAGAGTTCCTGATTTTAACTGCTTGAGTAAATGGCTGCACATCATGGCCTCTCCTGCAAGCCCTTATCTTCCATGTAACACCTAGGGTGAGAAGTTACTAAAGGAGATTAGTCTGTTTGGTAGATCATTCTTCCCTGTAGTTTTCTCCCGTTTATCCTAGACTGATCTGGTGGAGCGTACAAATGACAAGTAATCACTTTCCAGTAGTTGAAGAGCAGTCTGCCTTCCTGGGGTGCTGTTTGCCTTGGTCCAAACACTTTCAGCTTTTTCAACCATTGCTTTGAGCTATCAGGAATAATCCAATCATGTTTGAGTTCTGTGATTGTGCATGGATATTATCTCCTTGAGCATAAATCTGTCTGTAGAAATTTTCTTGTCATAAAACTTTAGCCTATGTTCAAATAAAAAATATAGGCTTTTACAGGATACTGAAAAAAATCCTTCGTCATGGACCTTTGGAATGGAAATTCTGTCCTCGTAATTTCCCAAGGTGATTCTAAGTGCATGGTCTTTTCCATAGCAATTATTGGCAATGAATAGTAAAAATGGTAAAAATATTTTCTTTTATATTTTAAGCCTGCTACAGTTTTGAAGAGCTTAAGTATAGGGCTTTATAGTGAAAGCAAATCATTAAATCCCCATGTTTATCTTCTGCATGCCAGATGAGGGTGCATCCCTAAATTCTTTCCCTGTTTATCTTTCCCTGTTTAGCTTTCCCAGTTTCCCCTTTCAAAGGCAAATCTTTAAGCTGAACAGATGTTTTGAACTTCTACTTGCATAGCCTAGCATCAGAACTTATGGAAACACGTGAGGGAGCAGATAAACTAAGACAAGTTTTAGTTTACCTGATCACTGATGTTACCGAGGACAAGCAGTGGCTGGAGAAAGTTTGGTTCATGTGACTAAGATTAGCCTCTGAGGAATGTCTGATGGTGGTCGGAGTGTAAGGACTAATGGTTTTGAAAGTATTCATCACCATTGGTGATGAAATTTCACTGCAGTTTTGGTTACTTTCAACAAACCACGTAGACTCACTGTGGCTTCCCTTAATGTGATGTAGCTAACATTCAGCACAGTACATACCAGCAAGAGCATGCATTAAGAGTAGGGTGTGTGTGTGTGTGTGTCTGTTTGTGTGTGTGTGTACGTGTATGTGTGCATATATGAGTGAGAGAGAGAGAGAGAAAGAATGAGAGAGAGAGAGAGAGAGAGAGAAAGACAGAGAGAGAGAGACAGACAGAATGGAAACTGGTAAAAAAAATAAAAAACAAAACAAAACAAAAAAAAACCCAGCAACAGTATAATTTGTCTTCCACATACTCTGTCTACAGCATCTCTGCTATTCTCTGAGGATACGCCAGGCTTCAGCAATAGTACCAGTGCTGTTAGTGCTGTTAGTAGGTACTAGTAGGTACCATTTATTTAACCCAGAAGTTGTACTTCTTGGAATTTGTCTAAATAAATGATTGGACAAGTGCAAAAAGATATATGGGAAAGGATATTCTCTGTAGTCTTTTTCATACCTTCTTCCCACTGTGGAAATTACCTAAGTGTTTATCAATACGTGAATAGTAAAATAAATTTTGCTACATGCTTTTAAGATAATTCTTTGTGGCCACTAAAAATGATATAGTTCTATTTGCAGACCTGGAATATGGTCATGTTTTCATGTGAAAAGAAAATAGGCTAAGTAACAGTGTATATGGTTCATTGTTATTTTTGACATCTATCTATCTATAACTAAATGTATAGAAAGTATTCTGGAAAGGTAAATACCAAAATGCTGGCAATAATGATTTCTGTACAGTAGAATTATAGATGATTTCAACTTCATTTTTGATTATCTGTTTTTCAAATATTTTTGTGTAATTAATAATCATTAAATTGCTTATATCATGAGGAAAAAGTAAAATTATTTTTTTCACAGAAATAAATAGACCAATAATTGTCTTTGTTTCTAGTAATACCACTTCCTCAGTGAAACTATCTCCAAGTAACTGAAACAGATAAAAGAAATTATTTCAACAATATGTAGTTCAGACATACAACTTCTACGGATCCACTTTGGCCACAAGATACACTGATTTCTTCTTTTGTTTGGATATGATACTATTATGCAATTATTATTTTTAAGTCTTAGGGCTGCTACTATTCAAAAATTGGCTCACTCATGCTTAAAGTCCTTGTGTTGCCTGAAAATATTTAATTATTTTCCCTATTGTTACCATTGTTCCTAAGCAGGTACATCCAATGAGATAGAGAGCCTTACCTTGTCTTTTAGGCACTTTGGAATAAAAAGATCTACCCATGTTTAGCAGATAGCAAAAGTAAAAAGCATTAATTGAGAACCCACTATAATCTGTTAAATTCTTTTGATTCATATCAGTTACTTTTACCAAATAACCCAATGAGACAGAAATTATCTCCATTTTCAGAAGAATGAATATAGATTTGGGAAAACTGGTTGACTGCTAGCATCGTACAGTTAGCCACTGGCAAAGTCAAGACCTAGACCTAGCTCTGTTGACTTTAGTTACTATTTATTTTCTCATTTTCATAATGCTTCAAGAGGAGTAATAAAGAGCTTAATACATTTGGCAACGTCCTATCAGAAGCATATCTATGTTGTTTATAGAGATCATTCTTTCAGTCTGAGTTCTTAGCTGCAAACAACAAAACAGGCTTTAATCAGGAATAATTCTCAAATTATATTTTGTCTACAGGTGTATCCTCATAGCACTCACCAGAGGCACAATCTTGAATTTTAGATGCTGCATGGGTCATACTCACTAGGACCCCTGCTATGGTGACTTCTGAAAACTCAGTGACTACAGCAATCAAAACAGAGTGGTATTGGTGAAACAACAGACAAATAGATTGGTGGAACGAAACAGAGAGCTCAGAAACTGACCCACACAAATATGGCCAACTGATCTTAGACAAATAAGTAAAGGCAATTCAACAGTCTTTTCAACAAATAGTTCTGAAGCAACTAGACATTAACACAAAATAAATTCAGAAGCAGATCTTTCACCTCTTACAAAAATTAACTCAAAATGCATCAAAGGCCTAAATGTAAAATGCAAAACTATTAAACACCTAGAAGATAACATAGGAAAAAATCTAGATGTGTTTGGGTTTGGAGATGGTTCTTTAGCTATGACACTGAATTCACTGTATCCATGAAAAAAAGTTGATACGCTGGACTTCATTAAAATTAAATATTTTTGTTCTGTGAAAGACACTGTCAAGAGAATGAGAAATGAGCCACAGAGTGGGAGAAATATTTTCAAAAGACATATCTTAAAAAGGACTTGTTACCCCAAATATAGAAGGAACTCTTAAAGCTCAGCAATAGGAAAACAAACAACCTGATTAGACAACCAGGGCAAAAAATCTGAATAGACACCTAACCAAAGAAGACATACACATGACAAATAAGCATATGAAAAGATGGTCTACGTTATACCTCATTAGGGAACTGCAAATTAAAATAACCACCACTTCACACCTATTAGAATGGATGACATCTAAAACACTGACAACGCTAAATGCCGATGAGGATGTACAGCGACACAAACTTTCATTCATTGTTAGTGTGGATGTAAAATGTTATAGCCACTTTGGAAGACAGTCTGGCAGTTTCTTATAAAGCTAAACATGATCTTGTCATATGATTCATAAACTGTGTTCCTTGGTATTTACCCAAAAGAGTTATGTCCACAGAAGAGCTTGTGTCCACACAAAAACCTACATACATACATTTATAGCAGCTTTGTTCATAATTGCCAAAATTTGGAAGCAACCAAGATGTTCTTCAATAGGTAAATATATAAACTGTGGTATATTCACACAACTGAATATTATTCAATGCCAAAAAGAAACAAGCCAT
>NW_012113808.1:8839494-8875272 GCF_000951035.1 Colobus angolensis palliatus
AAAAAAAAAAAAAAAAAAGAATAGGCAAAACTATGGAGGGAGTGAAAAGATCAGTAGTTACTGGAGGCTTGGTGGGAGAGAGGGAGGAGGAATAGGTGAGGTGCGGGTGATTTTTAGGGTAGTGAAACCATTCTGTATCGATACTAAGAGGGTAATACATGTCATTATACATTTGTCAAAACCCACAGAATCTACAGCCCAAAGAGTGAGCCCTAATGTAAACTAGTGGCTTTGAGTTACAATAATGTGTCAGTGTCATTTAATTAGTTGTAAAAAATGCACCACTCTGGTAAGGGATGCTGATAGTGGGTAACGCGATGAGTATATATGAGATGGATGGGTATATGGGAAATCTCTGCACTTTTGCTCAATTTTTCTGTGGACCTAAACTGCTCTTAAAGGTAAAGTCTATTAGTTAAAAACCAAACAAGCAAACAAACTCCATGACTCTTGTCAACAACCATATAGCTTTTCCCCAAAATGAATTCCATGTGGAGTCTTCTTTCTCTTTGATCTCTTCCAAATCCAAGCTTGTAGAAGTGGTTTAATTGGTTCAGTCTATGTTATATGCCAAGGGTAGGTTGAAAATGGAGTTCTGGATTCTACTTTGAGGAAAGGGCTATCATGTGGGAACTTCCATAGACATTGGAAGCCAGACTGTCACTATTGTGGCAAATGTCCACTGTAGACACTAATGTAGAAAGAGAAAAAAAAACCCTACATTAATATTTTTCAATAACTAATTCCATTACAAGCACAAAAGCCTAATGATTAATTAACTTTTTTTTTCCTTTGGAAGGGAATTAAGGTCTTCTCTCTTTTGCTATTTGCTTTCTTTGATTTCTATATGTTCACTTTTTCTGGGGTTGGGGGTGGGGATTCTTGCAGAAATGACTTAAGTACACCTATAAATTTTTCCAACTGCTTTTGATACATTTACTTCTAGGAACTGTTTACTAAAAGAGTTAGTGTTTTCCCCTATGACACTTTAAGCACAAAGTAAGTAAAGTTTATGTATTTATTGAACTTCTTTCTTGTTTGTTATACAAAGGCAGTTGCCTTTAACAAGAGTCTTTTGGCTGTCTGTTTCTGTGTCTCCAGATGCTGGAGACACATTCAAAGATTTTGTTAAATGTTAGGGTTATTAACTAATTATATCAGTGGAAGGATGATTTCACCTTTGGCTTTTACAATAAACTCAGACATTAATGGACTTGGCGATTCTAATAGGAAATAAAGATAGAAAAATTAAGGAAATTTCTACAGCAGGAATAATATAAAAGACAAAAAGAAAGGAGAAGGAACAAGAACATAAATAAGGGCAGGCTCTGAGAGAGTAGAGGTCAATGCAGTTGTGGCAACTGTCATCATCACTATAGACTCTGGTTGAGACCCAAAGTAAAAATAATCATTGTCATAAAGAGAAGAGAAAGTCCTATAAATGGCAAAATTAAAAGAAATTCAAAAAGTCAAAAATCCCAACTAATGCTATTAAAAATGGGCAAAGGACTTGAACAGACATTTCTCAAAGGGGGATATACAAATTACCAATAGATATATAATAAGGCAATCAATTAACATTCAGGAAATTCAAATAAAAACCACAATGAGGTATCATGTCACACTTGTTAGGATGCCTGTGATCAAGAAAAAATAGATAACAAGTGTTGACGAGGATGTGAATAAATTGGAACCCTTGTACACTCTTGGATGAAATATAAAATTGTGTAGCTGTTATGGAAAACAATACAAGATTCCTCAAACAATTAAAAATTTAAAAATTTAAATTAAAAATACCACGTGATTCAGCAATCCCACATTTGGGTATGCATCCAAAAGAATTGAAATCAGGATTTTGAAGAGCTACTAGTAGAGAACAACCTAAATGTCCATTGATAGATGAATGAATAAAGAAAATGTAGCATTTACGTGCCATAGAATATTATCCAGACTTAAAAAAGAATGAAATCTTGACATAAGCAGCAATATAGATGAACTTAGAGAACACTGTGCTAAGTAAAATAAGCCAGGCACAGAGAACAAATGCTGCATGACTCCACCAACAGGAAGTATCTAAAATGGTCAAACTCATGGAAACAGAGAGTAGAATGGTGGTTTCCAGGGTCTTAGCAGAGGAGGAAACAGGAGTCACTGTTCAACAGGTATAAAGTTTCAGCTATGTTTTTTTTTTTTTTTGCTTAATCAAAGATCAGTTGGCTGTAAGTATTTGGGTTTATTTCTGGGTTCTGTATTCTGTTCCATTGGTCTATGAGCCTATTTTTTTTCACAGTACCATGTTGTTTTGGTGACTATGGGCTAGTTTGAAGTCAGGTAATGTGATGCCTCCGGATTTGTTCTTTTTATTTAGTCTTGCTTTGGCTATGTGGGCTCTTTTTTGATTCCATATGAATCTTAGGATTGTTTTTTCTAGTTCTGTGAAAAATTATGGTGGTATTTTGCTGGAAATTGCATTGAATTTGTAGATTGCTTTTGGCAGTATGGTCATTTTCACAATATTGATTCTACACATCCATGAGCATGGGATGTGTTTGCATTTGTTTGTGTCATCTATGATTTCTTTCAGCAGTGTTTTGTAGTTTTCCTTGTAGAGGCCTTTCATCTTGATTAGGTATATTCTTAAGTATTTTATTTTATTTTTGCAGGTATTGTAAAAGGGTTTGAGTTTTTTATTTGATTCTCAGCTTGGTCGCTGTTGGTGTGTAGCAGAGCTACTGATTTGTGTACATCAATTTTGTATCCTGAAACTTGGCTGAATTCATTTATCAGTTCTAGAAGCTTTTTGGAGGAGTCTTCAGGGTTTTCTAGGTATACAATCATATCATCACGACACCTATTTAACAAACGGTGCTGGGATAATTGGCAAGCCACATGTAGGAGAATGAAAGTGGATCCTCATCTCTCACCTTATACAAAAATCAACTCAAGTATCAAGGACTTAAATCTAAGACCTGAAATTGTAAAAATTCTAGCAGATAACATCAGAAAAATCCTTCTAGACATTGGCTTAGGCAAAGACTTCATGGCCAAGAACCCAAAAGCAAATGCAAAAAAACAAGAATAATATTGGTGGGACTTAATTAAACTAAAGAGCTTCTGCACAGCAAAAGAAACAGCAGAGTAAACAGACAACCCATGGAGTGGGAGAAAATCTTCACAATCTATACATCTAACAAAGGACCAACATCTAGAATCTACAAAGAACTCAAAAGAATTAGCAAGAAAAAAAAAAAAAACACAGTTTCATCAAAGAGTGGGCTAAGGATATGACTAGGCAGTTCTCAAAAGAAGATGTACAAATGGCCAAGAAACATATGAAAAATGCTCAGCATCACTAATAATCAGGGAAATGCAAATCAAAACAGTGTGATACCACCTTACTCCTGCAAGAATGGCCTTAATCAAAAAATCAAATAATAATAGATGTTGGCATGGATGTAGTAAAAAGAGAACACTTCTACACTGCTAAGTGGGGATGAAACTAGTACAACCACTATGGAAAACAGTGTGGGGATTCCTTAAAGAACTAAAAGTAGAACTACCATTTGATCCAGCAACTCCACTACTAGATATCTACCCAGAGGAAAAGAAATCATTATACGAATATGGAACCAGCCCAAATGCTCATCAATCAACAAGTAGATAAAGAAATTGTGATATATATGTACAATGGAATACTACTTAGCCATAAAAAGGAATGAATTAATGGCATTTGCAGCAACCTGGATGGAACTGGAGACTTATTCCAAGTGAACTAACCCAGGAATGAAAAGCCAAACATCATATGTTCTCACCATAAATGGGAGCTAAGCCATGAGGATGCAAAAGCATAAGAATGAAACAATGGTCTTTGGAGCCTCAGGGGAAGGGTGGTAGTTGGGTGAGGTGTAAAAGACTACAAATTGGGTTCAGTGTATACTGCTTGGGAGATGGGCACACCAAAATCTCACAAATAACCACCAAAGAACTTACTAATGTAACCAACTACCACCTGTTCCTCCAAAACTTATGGAAATAAAAACGTTTAAAAAGAAGTATCAGGTATGTAACATGAGTAAGTTCTAGAGATCTGCCATAAAACATTGTGCTAGATATAGTTAACAATACTGTATTTTGCACTTCAAAATTTAAGTGAGTAGGTCTCATGTTAAGTGTTGTTACTACAATAAAACAGACAAAAAACAATTAAGATCACACACACACAGAAAATAATAAAGAGAAGGGAAAGGTGAGTTGTAAAAGCTTAAGCAGCTGAGGAGAATATAAAATTTTTCCAGGTATTAGAGAGAAGTTGGTATGAATACAGCTTTACATCTATGGCTTATCATTAAAGATAGTAAAATAACATATGATGAAATTGTAGGTATTTAACACAATTCTCTAAAGGAAGATGCCGATTAACATTTTGAATTTTTAAAAAGTTGCTCAAGTAATGCCATTTACAGAATAGCAGGAAGTAGATGTGATTGAATTGTGCGGAATTATCAGGTGGCATTGAGGGTTATAATTCATCTGACTTTAAGGTCTGTCCTGGCGAAATGCACTGAGGTACAGAGAGGATCAGCAGAAAAGGAGCCACTGAGGAGGATGGAGTGAGGACTCGGGTGCAAGCCTGAATTCACCACATGAATCCTTCACTTCACCTGTTTCCAGAATGAGCTCTGGCTTGCATAGATGGAAAAGCAAGCAAAGAAATGTATTAATCTTTCTCCCTGACATATGGTATACTTTATTTTTGTTTGTAGTGGCCTTTTTTCTGACTCTCACTGAGCCTTGCTAAGGGATGTGCCAGAACAGAAGTTTGTTCTGTGACATTGCCCATCACTCTAATTTGTTTTCCCTTCATAAAAATACTACATAATTTTTAAGGTCTATTTTAGCCACTATATCTTTTGGATCATTTTTCCTTGTATTATTTGTCATACTAGGATAATCAGTATAAAGCAGTTAGCTCCAAGTTAAATTGAGCAGAGCTTCTGCTTTAGTTCTTGGAGGAAAGAAGAAAATGACAAGACAATTAGTTTATATTTATTTATTCAATCAATAAATATTTCTTGAATTCCTACCTTATAAGCACTGAGGGTTCAGTAATACAATAGAGTCTCAATTCTCACCGACATTATATTGTGTAGGGGGTAAACCACAATACACAGGATATAAAAATGTCAAGTGGTGATGATAAGAGCTATAAATTACAATAAGGCAGGTTGCAAGAAACTGTGGGAATGGGGAGGAGCTGCTATTTTATACGAAGCAATGAAAGCAGACTTCTGATAAGGCAATACTTGATGAATTTGCTTCCAGACTCAACTCTGAAGCTCCATTCAGATTCAATTCAATATCATATACCCTATAAGGTAATGCTTGTACTTTAAGAATTCTTCTAGGTTCTGTGCAATAGATTACTGGCTGAGGCACTAAGACTAAGTAAGCTTCTGTCATCAAGAATTTGTTTTTCTATTCTGCTCTACCAGAAAAAAATTTGGAAATTTTTCAATAAAGGTTAAAATAAAAAACAATTTTAATTAATCTGAAAATTAGGTAATGCATAGCACTCCATGCCCTCTTGTTCTACCATCAAAAGGTTTTGTATTTGTGACTGATCTTTTCATTGGGAAGATGAAAATGTCTTCCAGCTTGATATCAATCATGTGCAGCGATGTGCATGCTTCTTCGTCCTGATATTTCAGATGTGGGGAGAAGGCCAAGTACAGGAGAGCAGAGAATCGTAGACCTGGCTGATTCCATAAAAATCGATCATTGTTATTCATAATAATAAAATAGGCCGGATGTGGTGGCTCATGCCTGCAATACTAGCACTTTGGGAGGCTGAGGCGGGTGGATCACTTAAGCCCACAAAGATCCTGGCTAATCTGGTTTTACAGTTCATGGTCCCCACTACAGTATGTGGCTTCTCAAGGAAAGAATCCTTAGGATGGCTTTTGGCCACTGACGTTGGACTTCAGTTTCTGGCTGGTGCATCTATCTTTGGTAGGCAGATAGAGTCTGGCCAATGTCCAGCTTAGGAAATCCATAAATGCTTTGAATTCTGTACCACAGAGGGTTTTGTTTCTGGTACACCTTATGGCAAAAATGGCAGTCATCTGAAAAAACACTCTTCTGCTTACTAGTTTTAGCTTCCTGAGAGAATGGTTAGCTTGCCATCATAGAGACTGGTGTCTTTTTTTTTTTCCCAACCTAATCTTCCCTGGAGGGTTGGTTACTTTGACTCAATCACCTGTTCTGTTTAGATTCACCATTGATCTGTTATCAATGAGCAATGTAACCAAAACTATTTATAGGCAATTTCTGAGTAGTGGTCAACACGCAACACTTCCTCTGTTGGGCTTGTGGGTTACTGGCCCTGAGTAATACATGCTATATAGTGCAGGGCAGTGGTTTTTAACCTTTTGATAACCACAGATATTTTTAGAATTTTTTTTGAGATTTTTGGTGGCTGTGTATCTTTTATTAAAAAATGAAGGAGACTATAAACCCACCTGATGAGAAAGTACTGCATGCTAATACCACATACTTTCACTAAAAAGAAATAAGTAAATAAAATAGCTAATAAATGATACAAGGGCATGAAATATGAGAAGCTGTTCTCACTTTCCCAGCTTGGCCATGAACTCGGTAACTTCCTGGGGGAATTTTTCATTGTTAATGTTTTGGTGTACTTCTTTAGGCTTTTTTCATCTCAACTTACGTTACATGGTTGATACCCCATTGAACATAACATTTTAATAAATATGAATCAGGGTCTGACCCAGAGGTCAGCAAATATTTTCTGTAAGGGGCCAGATGGCAAATATTTTAAGCTTTGATGACCATGCAACAAATCAACTGTGCTGTTGCAGCGTACAAACAACAATAGCCAATATGTAATCAAATAGGCATTGCCATGTTCTAATAAAACTTTATTTACACAAACAGAAGGCAGCTATAGTGTGTTGATTTTTGTGTTGTGCTATTAATATGAAGTTATTATACATAATATTTGTCAGATATAGATACAGGTTGGTGCAAAAGTAATTGCAGTTTTTGCCATTAGAATTAATTACCAGTGGCAAAAACTGCAATTACTTTTGCAACCGTCTAGTAATACCTATCTAGCATATTTCACTTGAATTCACTAATTTAAAAATGCAGTGACTCAAGTTATTAAATATAATTTTACAGATTTAACCATCATTACTTGAAGTCTATAGCAATAAAATACCTATTTAATTGTTTTTCTATACAAATCTTGATTTTTTTTTTGAGAAAACTATTTATTCTCTTTGCATAGTATCTCATGTAAAAATAAAAAGAAATCATGTAAAAGGTCATTCATTATTAGCAATTTCTGGAGTAAATAGCATTAGTTATTGTTTTAAGTGGTTATCGAGTAAGACCAGGGTGAGATGAGTTTTTTAAACCATGAGAAACACTAGGGGAAGACCCTAGTGTTTAACACCTCACCCCCAAGACAAGACCTTTTTAGTATCACCCTCCATAGGGTGAAATATGTCTCCAGTTGGTTAAAGTGTTCCATGAAAAATGGTTCTATGGTCAGAAATAGTTGAGAAATGTTGAGTTAGCCAAATTTTACTGTATGACTTCTCAGAGGCTTTAACATAGTGATACGCTGTATGAATTAGTAATGCCCCAAATTTCTCAAGTTTATGAGAAACGGACCCGTCTCCCCAGATGGCAGAACAAATGTTTGGTATAAAACACTTTGGGAAATGCTGGTAGATTCATCCCTCCCACTGTTCTTCCTTCAGAACTGAGCTTCACTGTGCATTTCCTTAGGTGCCTTCTCTGTTTCACAGGGTGACAGTCTATCATCAACGCATTAATCAAAGTCCAATATTAATGTCTGAGAATGAGATGAGTCTATGCCTTATTCACTCCAGAATCACCTGTGGCTCCTACAGAGTCAAATTTCATTTCAGATAATTGACCAAGCTACTATAGCACTTATGTTGCAGTGGACTATGTATATTATATAGGTATTATATATGTGATATATATAGTCCACTGCATGAATGAATGAATGACTATATATAGTCCACTGCATGAATGAATGAATGACTGTATTTGTATATAGTCCACTGCATGAATGAGTGAATGACTTTGAGTGAATGATTTTAATAGAAGGATTTCAGATATTACATCATACTGCTAGTAGTGTTGCTTTAGGCCAGGAGGGATCTTGGTGGTGAATTGAAAATCAAAGTATGAAATTCCACTTTTCTTCACAGCATCCACTGGCAGTGCCTACTAAACTCTGCTTAGAAACCTCTGGGAGTGTGCTCAGGCCACTGGTTCAATTTATATTACATACTATTCTCTCTCTTTCTCTCTCTCTCTCTCTTCTCTTTCTCTTTCAATTAACCTGAAGTTGAAGATAGAAATGTATCCACAAACTACCCAGTTTCCTTAATTTCACTTCCTTAATTGCATTCTTGTCTGACAGACTCTGTGGTCCCAGGTACAAGGCAAAAGAGAAAGAGCGTGGTTACATATTAGACTTGTAATCTGTATTTTATCTTGCTACTGAGTATTTTGCAGATGTAATATCACCAGTTTCCAACACGTTTCCATGAGGTTGATGAATGTTATTCTCAATGTAAAGATGGGAGGACTGAGTCACCAAAAGGCCTAAATAAGTGTCTGACTCCTCAAAACCAGTTTATGCTAGAACCTGTCCTGGTAGCCATGCCATAGAGCTTCTTTTCCTCCCTTTTCGGTGGTATTTCTTTGTGATAAGTCATCTACTTAATAAGTAAGGGAGACATAATAGAAGAGCTCTGAGGAAATAAGTAGTGTTCTACACATTAGTGATTTGATGAGAGTCCCTTCCAAAATGTCAGAGCTGAAGGATACTTTTCTCTTACAGAAACTCTTGTTCTAGATCTCAGGCAAGAAGTAAGAAAACTGAAATATTTTATCTATCTTTCTAAAGCTGAAGTTTTCTGTTAGAACACTCTTTACATTTGCAACAAGTATATATAGTTCCTGTTAAAAGTCAAAATTGAGTAAACATATATGTACCTAAGATCTTTACTTTTTATGCATTACTAGCATTGTTATAGTTGGGAAAACAGTTGTGATAAAAGCATTCTCACAAAGAGAAAAAGAAAGGGACATTCTAAAGAAAATAGAAAGCATTATGAAAGGCAATTCATAAAAGATCATTAACTTTATTATTTGATTATCAATCAGTAAAAGCAGTGAATAATGAGATAGAACCAATAACCTATCACCTATAAGTTTGCAATGGGTAAAATAATTGGTAGAACCCAGTATTGGTAAAACTTTGGGAAAATAGGTGCTTTCATGCCTTATTGATGGGGGTGTAAATTAGGTTCTATTTTGACTTTACTCTCAGGCATAGTTTCATTTATTATACATCAGTACCCATAAATTAATTTTCAAATTATAATTATGGCTTTGTAGATCAGTGGACAAGCAATGGAGAGCTATCTGATATGGCATCAATCTTCCAGCCAGCTTCATTTTCATACATTTAACCTTTGTATGTCTTTTAAAGAAAGCAGTAAGTGTGAAAGTAAGAGACTGTCTTCAGCAAGCTTCCTGGAGGGAGCTTATGCTAAAGAGATGTATACGCAAGTATACAAAGTTCAAAGAAATGTATATTCTTATTGCTGTGTAGTCCATGGTTGAATAAAAAGGGAAATAATTTAAGGACCCATCAAGAGGGTATTAGTGGTGGATCAAAATATCTGACAGTATAGGGCACTGTGTAGTAGCTTGGGCTTGGAGTCTGGTAGACTAGGGTTTGAATCTTTATCATCACCAAGCTTTGCGATTTTTAGTGAATTTCTTAAGCTCTTTTGGTTTCAATTTTGTCATCTATAAAATGTAGGAATAATTCTACTTATTTCATTATATTGCTTTAGGGATTAAATAAATCGGTTAATGCCCTTTTGTACTTAGCGCAAAGCTTCACACATTGCAAATGTACAATAAATCTCCAGCTATTGAATGCTGTAGAAAGACTGTGAAATGATATGCATAAGCATATTTACCTAGAGAACTGTTTGGAAGAAGGTCCATCTATTATGGTTAAGTGGTTTTCTCTGGGTAGTGGACTTTGGGTGAATTGTACTTTCTTAAAAACCTTTTCTGTAGTGTCTAGATTTTCTTTACGGTAACAATACCGTTTTTCTAAGAGAAAATATAAGAACACTATTTTAATTTAGGGAAAAAAGATGTACAATTTAAGATATGTACTGCAGGCACGTTTCAAAGAAAATAATAATCACAGTAACCTTGTTTTATTTTTATCCTTTAGAAACTTGAACTTCAAGTGCACCCTCAGATTAATCATAATCGTATTGCTATGACAGGTCATGCTAGACCTCATCTGCTCTTTGTTTCAGGCACTGATTCAGATTACATTTCCCAGATGGAACTCCATTCTCTATTCTCCCACTCTGTCCTTGCTTCTAGATGGACCAGATAACTGGTTCTCACCCATCATGTGAGACCAAAGAATACATATTACTTCTAGATAAGAGGAGGTGTGCCATGCTGTCTCATTCTTCATCCTGCGGCTGGAAGAAAAGGACTCCCAGGCTTTAGGAGACGGTATTATTCAGAGGTGGAAACAGCCTAAATTCCTGTGTCACTTTCTGGAGGAGAGCATTCAAGACAGATGACTGATTAGGAATATCTACACTGATTGTTTTGTTATTCTAATCTGAATGGCACAATTATACATCATCTTCATTAGTCTACAGGTGACCTTCTTCTACTCAGTTAATTACTTTGTATAATATGCCACCATTAACCTACCTTCAACTTTGGCACTTGAACATTCCAAGTAATTTACGTTTAATGCTCCTTTCCTTTGAAATTCTCTAAGTAAATATGTAGGAGCAGGATTCCTGGATCTTCATGGTATGCAAATGCCCAGCTTTACATGACAATGCCAAACTGCTTTTCAAAGTGTTATACCAATATCCAAAGCCACGAGTAATATATGCTGCTTCACATCCTTGCAAAGTACTGCTATCAGAGTTCTTAATTTTGACCATTTTGAATGGGAAGAAAGTGGGGTCACATTGCAGTCTTGACTTTTGTTTGAATAATTACTAGTGAGCTTAAGGCAAGATACTTCTGAAGAAACAGAAGACGAGGACTTGCCTTACTAAAAACTAGGGTTAAGTTATAAGTAATTACTTAGGTAATGAAGGTAGAATGATGCTTGTGAAGGATGGACAGAAGGACCAGTGGAGCAGAATAGAGACTCTGAAATGGATGAATATATATGTTGGGGCTTCATATATGAAAAGTAGTGTAGGCAAAGGTAGAACTATCCAAAAACTGGAGCTAGAAATGTTGGATCTATAAAGAAAAAAACATCTTTGGATCTCTTTCTCATAGTCCATAGAGAAATGAACACCAGAAAAATTGAAAATTTAAATGTCAAATGCAAGACTTTAAAATTTTTAGTAGAGTAGAAAATAGAGGTAAATCTCTTTCTGACTTTACAAAAAAGAAGAATTTATTAAGGCACAAAAAGTATTAACCATAAAATAAAAAAAAGATAAACTGTGTTAAAACTATATATTTTTGTTCATCCAATACATCATAAATGTAGTGAAAGGTGTACTATAAACAGAAAATATTGCAACACCTATGACAAATAATTAGTAAGATGAATATATAGATTCCTTACATACCAATAAGAAAAAGACAAATTGCCTAACAGAGAAATTGGAAAATTACCCAAATATGTTTTATAGAAGAAGAAATCTTTATATGGATTGCATATTATGTACGATGAAATACAAAATAACTTTTCAGATGAATTAAGATATTCAGACCAGAAAGTCATAAGAAAGAGAAAACATTGAGTTTCCTTTACTTGTACCCCTCATGCTTCTGTCTTCTTCCCTCAACAATGAATGCTTTCCTTCAAAAATGGATTTTCCCATTCCACTGTGTGGTCACACATGCATGAGCAGTGTCGATATTCCAGAGCACTAGAGTTTTCAGGTATAAATGTTGATCTTTGCACATGCATATGCTTGCTTACACACTCTTGCACTTACACACCACATATACTTGCATTTATTCTGGATATAGAAATTGAGCAGCTCCTTTATGCCAGGCATTCTACAGGACTCTGAAGAGACAACAGTGAAAAAGATAATGAATTCCTGGAAAAAGACAGACAAAAAATCAGCAAGTAAATTATTGTTATATTTGAAGGTGTTGGGAGATCTGAATGAGAATAGAACGGCAAAAATAGATCAAATGATACCAGAATGGGCATGTGTACAAAGTTTTAAATTGGGTGATCAGGAAAAGCCACAATGAGCAGCATTTGAGCAAAGAATTGAAGGAGGTGAGGGTATCAGTCATGCTTACATCTTGAGGGAAGAGAGTATCAGGCAGAGGAAACAGTAAATGCAAAGGCTTGGAGTCAGGAGCAAAATTGACATGTTTGAGAAACAACTAGGTGGCCACATGGTTACAGTGATGTAAGAGGGGTAGAGAACAGCAGGGGAGGATGTCAGAGAGTGAATGGGAGAGAAGAGGACAGGGCATAGGCACTTGTAAGCCCTTGCAAAGACTTTGAATTTAACTCATAAGAATGGAGAGTCATCAAAGGATTTTGAGGAGAGAAACTACGTTTTCTAATGGTCACCTTGGTACATGTGGTCAGTTGAGGCAAAGGTGGAAGAGGCAAAGGTGGAAGCAGGAAGAACAGTTAGGAAGCTATTGCATGACTCCACTAATCCAAGTGAGAGGTGATGGCGATCTGGCATAGCGTGGTTTGAGGGTAGCGAGAAGTGTTTAGGTTCTATTTTGAAGATAGAGAGCCTGCAGTATTTGCTGATTGTTGTAACATCTATGAGAAAGAGAAGAGTCAAGGATAAAAAATATTTGTTATGGCAAGCATGCCTCAACTGATTGTTGTCAACCAATGTACACCCATTAGCAGGTCATGCCCACTTTGCACTAGGGTTCTACTTTCTTATCTGTTATTTAATTCTTCCCAAATGAGATTTTAGTGCATGCTTTGACAAACTGAAAGTGAACAATTCATTCTGAGAGTTTAACAAATTCCATGTCAATATGCTAAACAAAAATTCAGCCACTAGTCAAATTGTCGATTTGATTGAAAACATGAGAAAGTCTCAGACACAATCTCCTGAGTTCACACCTTTATGTTTTACTTCTTTTCACTATTTATTTTATTTTTAAAAAGTGACGGATAAAATTGTATGTATTTATGTGTAAAAGATGATGTTTTAAAAAGTATATACATTGTAGAATGACTAAACCTAGCTAATCAATGTATGCATTACCTCACATAGCTATCATTTTTTGTGAGGAGAATACATTAACTCTCAGCATTTTTCAAGAATACAGTATATTTTTAATTACAGTCACCACGTTGTATCTCTTGAAATTATTCCTTCTATCTAACTAAAATTTTGTATTCTTTGACCAACATCTCCCCAACCCCACCCCACTCTTCTCAACTGCCCCAGCCCCTGGTAACCACCATTCTACTTTGTATTTCTATGGAATCAACTTGTTTAGATTACACATATGAGTGGGATCATGCAGTATCTGTCTTTCTGTGACTGGCTTATTTCACTTAAAATAATGCCTTCCAGGTTCATCCATGTTTTGGCAAATGATAGGATTTCCCCGTCTTTTCTTTTGGCTGACTAGTACTCCATTGTGTATATGTACCACATTTT
Source organism: Colobus angolensis palliatus (assembly GCF_000951035.1). NCBI lineage: Eukaryota > Metazoa > Chordata > Mammalia > Primates > Cercopithecidae > Colobus > Colobus angolensis. The sequence goes on from NW_012113808.1 coordinate 8,853,249, forward strand.
CTTTATCTATTTAGGTGGATTTTTGGCTAATATCTTGGCTATTATGAATAATGTTGCAATAAACATGGGAGTGCACATATCTCTTTGATACAGTGATTTCATTTCCTTTGGATATATACCCAGTAGTGCGACTGCTGGATCATATGGTAGTTCTATTTGGAATTTCTTGAGGAACCTCTACTGTTTTCCATACTGTCTATACTAATTTACATTCCTGCCAACCGTGTACAAGAGTTCCCTCTTCTCCATATCCCTGCCAACACTTGTTGTCGTTTGTCTTTTTGATCACAGCCATTCTAACAGGTGTAGGATGATACCTCATTACGTTTTTTCAAAAAAATTTACATTTCCTTGATGATTAATGATGTTGGACATTTTGTCATATACCTGATTGCTATTTGCATGTTTTATTTTGAGAAATGTCTATTCAAGACTTTTGCCAATTTTTAAATTGTATTGTTTACTTGCTAATGAGTTGCTTGAGTTCTTTATATATTTTACATATTAATTCCTTATCAGATGTATAGTTTGTAAATATTTTCTCCCATTTCATAAGTTGTCTTCTACCTCTGTCGATTATTTCCTTTGCTGTGCAGAAGCTTTTTAGTTGGATGTAATTCTGTTTGTCTGTTTTTGCCTTTGTTTCCTTTATTTGCTTAGACCAATGTCATGAAGCATGGCTTTATGTTTTTAGATGATCATCTTTCACTTAATGCACAATAATTGTAATTTTGGCATTTTAAAAATAATTCATTTATTAAAAAACTAATTGTTGAGCAATTGTTATATACCAGGCTTTCTGCAAGTGCCAGTGATCCAGAGGTAACAAGGGAATCTCCTGCTCTCAAAGAGCCTGCCATCTAGTGGGAGATGCAGGAATGTAATTGGGTAGAATAGAATGAGATTAGCTGCAGAATAGCCTTGAGAACAGAACAAAGTTCTAAGAGAGCATAAAGGGGTGGCATAACTTAATTTTATCAAAAAAATTCAGGAAAACTTATACAGAGAGGAGGAGTTTACAAGTAACTATGTAGGGAGCTGTCATGGGTATTCCAGTTAAAAGAAACATGTGAGGAGCATAAAAGAGGCTGGCCTCTTTTATGAAAATAAAATATGAGATTATGAAAATATGAGAAAATATTTATAAAAGAGGCTGGCCCATTGAGTTGGCTGCACATGTATGTGTTTGTTAAGGTTTGGGAGTGTGTGAGTGAATGGTGGAAGGAAAAGCAGTACTGAAAGGAAAAGCAGTACCAGATCTTGAGCATTCTTATATATGACAATGCAAGATTTGCAATTAATCCTGTAGGCAATGGAAGTTAGCAAAGAGGTTCTCAGTAGGGAAATGGCATGATTAGATTGAGGCTTTTGGGTGATCACTCTGGCAAAGCTGCAGAGAACAGAGTGAGAGGAGGCCCTAGACTGGGAAACCACTTAGTCCACTGCAATTGGCCTAATATTTGAGCAGTGTGGGAAGAAAGGAGTAGACATCTCAAAGAACTACTCAAAAGGTATACTTAGTCCAGTTTGGTTGAGAATGAATGACACGTGGGTAGATAGCAATGAGTCTAAGATGCTCCCTATATATCAGTATTTGGTAATTAGATGGAAGAGAACACATTGCTCCATGCTAAGGACTAATATGAGGAGAAGAAGTTTGCAAAGAAGATATGTCCAGTGTTCAAGGAGTGATTGTGTAGTAAGGTAGAGATCATTAAAGAGCCAATTTGAAGTTTAGAATGAAGTCTGGGTGAAAAATCAAATGCGATTAGTGGAAAGTCTCTTAGAGGTTAACCTATAATTTCTATGAAAACATAGGAATTTATTTTCATATTCCTAATAGCAAATGCAGAACTTTTAACTACACGTATATTTCATAAATACATTTTATAGGTACCTATGTAAAGTAAAGAGCAACCACCATACAACAAACTCAGTGGCAGAAAAGTTCCAGTGCAATCAGTATATTTAAATTCTACTGGGAGCATTGCAAATTAAAATTACATCTGGGGAGACTATATGGCAATATATAATAAGAGCTATAAAGATGATCATATCATTTTACCCAGTAATCCTACTCCTGGTTATTTTATTTTATTTTATTTTATTAATTTTTTGTGGAGATGGAGTCTAGCTCTGTCACCCAGGCTGGAGTGCAGTGGCGCGATCTCGGCTCACTGCAAGCTCCGCCTCCCGGGTTTACGCCATTCTCCTGCCTCAGCCTCCTGAGTAGCTGGGACTACAGGCGCCCGTCATCTCGCCCGGCTAGTTTTTGTATTTTTTAGTAGAGACGGGGTTTCACCGTGTAGCTCAGGATGGTCTCGATCTCCTGACCTCGTGATCCACCCGTCTCGGCCTCCCAAAGTGCTGGGATTACAGGCTTGAGCCACTGCGCCCGGCCCTACTCCTGGTTATTAAAGGGAAGTAATTCAGTGTATATTAATGAAACTGACCTTATAGTTCTGATCTTTATAATAAGTTACCAGAAAAAGGTTTAACGTGTATGTGTGTATATTTACTTGAAGTTGAAATATGAAGGCTAAAAAAAGGAAAGATATTTAAATTGGTGTTAAAACAGCATTTAAAATGACCACAATTATGAGAACACATGTATGCCAATACAGATTCACTGGAAAAATATTAAAAATGGAAACTGTCAGATGGTAAGATTATAGATCATTTTATTTCCTTTTTATTTGAAATAAGTTGGTACAGCACAGCTTTTCAAAACCTTCTATAAATGTGTATGTCAAGTTGTAATAAAGCAAACATATGCATATAGACATGCTTAAACAGTTATTGTTTCCTGGGTACCTGGGGAGATTGGGATGAAGAAAGGGGGGCAACTTGAATAAAGGTGGAGGAGAAAAATGAGAAAAAAGAAAGCAAAGGATCGAGAAGCTCAGTGTGGCAGCAGCCTCTCTTCCCCTCCTGAGAGAGTCAAAGGGTGGCACCAGGGACTCATGATCCATGGCTGTGGAAGCCTCATGTCACACTGGATGTCACATGAGGTGGGGTGGAACACAGTGACCACTCCACCTCATTTCCTTTACAGTTTCCATGCTGGGCCATGGCAGTGAACAGCCTTCAGGCATGTCTACAGCGGAAGATCTGAATTCAGGCTGGTGGCAGGAGACAACACAACCACATTTTCTTCTATGCATAAATTAGGTTTCATTGACACATTAACCACAGACCAAGGGTTAAAGGCCACAAGGCGTTAGGTTAGTATGAACAGGGAAAAGGGACTTTTTTTTTTTTTTTTTAAAGAAAATAAAAAGCATCAGTATTGCAAAGACTTTCCATGATCCCACACCCACCTCGAAAGCCCCCTTCTCACCACAGGAAGTGCGCTGACCATTGGAGGAATAAAAGAGGTCCTCAAAGAGCCTGATCCTCACTCTCTCCCTGCACAGCTCAGCAGGACCTCAGCCATGAGACTTCTCACCCTGGCCCTCCTTGGCATCTGCTGTCTCACTGCATACATTGTGGAAGGTAAGTCGAGAAGCTGTCTGTGAGATAAAGAACAGGGAGGCAAGGCAGGTGGGCACACATTTTGGGTTTGACTCAGGTTTTGACTAGAGTAAACTGCTTTCCTCAGGTGAGCCTTAAACTTCCCATGTGCAAAAAAGGAATGATGATTTTGACTGTAGGGGGCTTCGTAAACTCTCAGAACAGGGAGAATTTGGTTAGTATCTGGGCTCCTACTTTTCCTAATTGGGTAATTTTGGGTACATTTCTTAACCACTCAGGGCCTATGCTTATTTATGTATAAACTGAATAGAATAACAGACATGATCACCTGAGATTAAGATTAAATAAATACTATGGTTTATTTATTTAATAACATCAGATTTCCTTGGAAACAGTAATTTTTTGATTAATGTTGGCTATGGATTAGAGGTGATGATTATAAATGCATTTGTAGCTTTTGCCCATTTAATATATTGTTTGATAAATTATCAAAATCTTTGAGAGTTCAGTTGCAATGTGGGGATGTATCAGAGGATGTATGCTCTGGAGCAAATCAATGTTTTCAATACAAAACTAAGCCCCAAATAACTAGAAGTTCAAACCTTCATGTCCAGAAAATCAATATTACCTTCAAGCACATAGGGGACTCTGTTAGTAATGCCATGAATATTACTATTTATGAGAAATTTTCTCTATTTGTAAGAGACCATACAATAATAACTACTAACAAATAGGTCAGCAACTTATGCACAGTTCAATAAACCTGCAAGACACATCCAGGTAAGATTCAGCTATACTGAGCCCTCACCTGAGCATTCAGTAGATATTTCTTGAAGGATTACTTTTTCCTATTACTGGAGTGAATTTGTCTACTTATTTGTGTTCTAATCGGTAGACTTAATACTTAGACTATGATATCATAACTTAATAATGGGTCCCCAAGGGCTTCCATGACTAAAGGTTGCTGTCTGGAAGTCCTTGAAATTGTGTACAAAACAAAAAAATATTGATGAAACAAAAAAGTTTGATTACTACATTAGGCCACATGTTGCTACCTGGCTGGCATTTTGCTGAGACAATGGGCATACCATCTGAGGGAGATTCAGATCTGGAGTAGGGGAAAGGAGCTCTGTTAGAGGCTGAGAAGAACTGCAGACACTGGTCTCAAATTCCCAAGTTTTCTAGCTGAAGGAGCTCTATAAGTCCCACTGGTACTTAGCTTCTTATTTACAAAAATGAGGCAAACAGTCTCTGCTTTGATTCAACTCTGCAACATGAGTGAAGGTGATATTTTAAAGAATAAAACAGACACACAAACATTGCTGAGAATAAGGAAAAGGCTTTGTGGTTTCAAGTATAACAGGATTTCCTGAGTCTTGGGAGTCCATTTCAGATACTTCACAGAGAGAAATATTGTTTCTTAAATATGAGAGAAACAGAGAAAAAGCCTAGATTTTTCCTCTTTCATTGGTTGCAGAAACAATTCAGCATTAAAAATATATTGGCAAGGCGGAGCTTGCAGTGAGCTGAGATCAGGCCACTGCACTCCAGTCCGGTCGACAGAGCGAGACTCCGCCTAAAAAAACATATATATATATATATATATATATTGGCAAAGGTAGAGGGTAGGAATGTGCAGACTGGCACTGAGAGTGAAGGAGAGGAGAAGGAATGATGAAGAAAAGCACACTGTGAACACTCTTTGTTTAGTTCCATGCTTTAAAAAATGCCTTCTGATATTAGCAACACTACAAACCAATCTTGGTCATTATCAGTGGTTACTTTAGATGCTTTTTAGCTGCCTATTTCTCTGGGAAGCAAAGACCAGTGTCTACAGTTAAGGAGAAAATCAGCACTTAGAAACTTTGATTAGATTTTACCCAACCCTTAACAGTATTAATTCTCCCAAGTTAGTTTTCTTTTGCAATGTTAGAAGTTCTCTAAACTCAATAGTTTAATTCCCTTGGGCCATTACTATTGGGTATGAATATTTTAGGGCTGACTTCCATTTACATATATCTTACCCTTTATCATTTATTAATTTTTTTGAAGGAGAGTGTTTATTATTTTTATGTACAGAAAACTCAACAGTGTACATTTAACCCAGTTTAGTGGCAAGTTCCTCAGCCTTTGCTATTTCCAGCTTGGCAATGTGAGCCACAGATTTTGGACTCAGGACATTGCAGATCTCATCATATCCATCATTGTAATTGGTCCTGATAGCTTCCACCAGCTTAGCCAAAGCTCCTTTGTTTTCCTGGTTAACCTGTGTGAAGGCGACAGTGTGCTTCCTGTGGACTGGATGTCCCAGTCGTGCCTTCCTTCTCCTTGATAATGCAGTAAGGGACCCCTTTTAGGACACAGGACAGGCAGAAAGATAACCAGCTTGATGGGGTCCACACCAGGTGCAATCACTACCAGCTGAGGCTTCTTGTTTTCCAGCAAGGTGGTGATGGTGTTAACCCTGCTCAAAGAACAGGTGATTTCCTAGTGGGGACACCCCCTTTGCCAGCAGATTTCTTCTCAGCCTGGGCCAACAGTCTCTGCTTCTTCTCTTGCTTTGTCTCTGGTCAGTACTTGTGGATCAGCTTAAGTGGCTGAGTAGCTGTTTGGGGGTCTAAGGCCTGAGTGAACTGGTTAATGGCAGAAGGTACTTTTAGCAGCTTGTAGAAGATAGCCTTCCCCCACTGAATGTTACCTTGCCTAGAGTACTCTTCACACATTACTCTGTAATCTCACTTATAGTACTGTAACATGTTGCACTATTTGAAATGATCTTTTCTGTTTACCTGTCTGTTGCCTGGCTCCCTCATTAGAAGAAATGCTCTGTGAAAACAGGGATAAAACGTCTGTCTTAATAAAACATGTGGGACACAACAGGCACTGTTGTATAAATGAATGAATGAGTATCACTGGGACATTTACTAGCCGTCCCAAATGTCTAAGTGAAAATATACACAGAGATGGGAAAACATCTTGTTTTCATTTCAGCATGAAATTCCTGAAACAATTCTATTGATTGAGGTTTTAAATTAGTCAAATATTTACTAAGAATCTATGATGGGCAAGAGATTCAGGATGCCTTTCAATCATCTCTTCCCCCAAAAAGCAAATGGCCTTATATTCTCACAACATTCTTAGAGTAATTTAATAGGTGATTGTTCCTATGATTTTGATAATAGCTTAATTTTTCATTGTCTGTTTTTTTTTTCTCACCAGGTGTAGGGAGTGAAGTCTCAGATAAGAGTACCTGTGTGAGCCTCACTACCCAGCGACTGCCAGTTAACAGAATCAAGACCTACACCATCAAGGAAGGCTCCTTGAAAGCAGTAATGTGAGTTTGCCTCCTCAGAAGTTGGGCTGGGTGGATATCTAGAGATATGGAAATACAGTATACAGAAATGCTGCCTTCCTCAGGAAAGTAGGTCAACATGGAGGAACAGCTCAGCTTAACTGATAACCTCTTTGTTTTTCCTTATCAATCATGTCTTTATGCAGCCCAACCGAATGGCGATTATTGCACAAATTGGGCTGCCAAATAAAGAACAGAAGTCCTCTTCTATTTAGCTTAGTGGAAGAGTCTGTTGAATACTGTGCATAGCTCTGAGGTCTGGGTTTAGAGATGGCTGGCCCGTGTCAGGGTTTCCCTGCAAGCCTCACTGGAGTTGGGGGTTGTTAGGGTTGAGTTAGGCAGAGTCCCTTGATTATCAGTTGCCGTATTTCAACAAAATGAGTCAATGCACAACCTACATGGTCCCTTTTTTCTACCAGAATCTCATTTTTAGAAGTAATAACTCTTCCCAGCACATGATTGCAAGCTTTACCCTAAAAAATGAAAATGTAAAAATCAGCTTTTATTAAAAAAATAAGATGAGTATTTTTAAATTTGAAAAGGAAGAGGGTATGTAATAATGGAACTAGATGGCCTCAAATGTCTTTTTGTTACAACATTTGGTGACATGGATGAGAAAAGGAACCTGTGAATTACGGTGAACAAAGGGGCTGGATACTACTTGCAGATATTTCTCCTTTATGTTAAAATAGATGACAGAAGAAGGGTGCCCATTTATGACCTCATGGCTCTGAAAGACTATTTCTTGCAGTAATTTCTGCAGAAGATCTCTTCAAGTCTGCTCTGATCTTAACTCTTGACCCCAAGGCTTTGAGAATGTGGCTAAATTCATCTGTGTTTTCCTTACATTACAGTTTTATTACCAAACGTGGCCTAAAAGTCTGTGCTGATCCACAAGCCAGGTGGGTGAAAGACGTGGTCAAGAGCGTGGACAGGAAATCCAACACCAGAAATAACATGATCCAGACCAAGCCAACAGGAACCCAGCAATCGACCAATACAGCTGTGACCCTGACTGGGTAGTAGCCTCTGGCACCCTGTCCCTCTCCAGCCAGCCAGCTCATTTCACTTCACACACTCATGGACTGAGTTTATACTCACCTTTTATGAAAGTATTGCATGAATAAAATTATTCCTTTGTATTTTTACTTTTAAATGTCTTCTGTATTCACTTATATGTTCTAATTAATAAATTATTTATTATTAAGAATAGTTCCCTAGTCTATTCATTGTATGTAGGGAAAGGTAGTATATCATTTGTGTTTGATTGCTGTCCTACTTGTACCTCTCTTTGATGGTAACTGTAATGGAAGAGATTCTGGCTAGTGTTTATCAGAGGTGAAAGCTATATTGATCACTCTTAGAGTCCAGCTTGTGGTTCTTTACACATGAGTCACAAGTTACAGCTGTGACAATGGCAACAATTCGAGATTATTGTAGCTTGCCTCTATAATAGAATTCTATTTATAGAATATGGGAGAAAATAATCCACTCTTCACTGGGTTCCCATTCTGAGGGTTCACTACTCAAAAATTTGCTTCACTCAATTTTTTTTCACCTCTTTGTGTTTTATTTTGGTTTCCTATTAAAGGAATAAAATGATACAACTTGTTCCTTTTTTTGTCCCATTAGCAAAAATTAGAATTTTGGTATAAAGAAACTTTATTCAAGTAAAAATAAACACCTTTTGAATTGGACAATAACCTCCCTACCTTATTAGGATTTCTGTACTTGCCATTACTGTAGTTATCATACTTGTTATACTTTACTGTGAATAAGCTTTTAATGTTCCAAATGCTGACCCGTGCAGCATTTCTGCATGTGATCACAATTTGCAGTACACTTTTAATTAAATGTTCATCTGGTCACTCAACACCCCAGATTCATGCTCTCTTGTGTGCTAAGTAAATCGCTGATTTGTTTCATGCTTAGGGTTTTACTATCCAAGTAGGTGATGATGTAGACATTCTGTTCTGTCAGACTCTAAATAGGAAGACCTGACCTTGTCTTGATAGTTTCAAGTGAAAAGTATTGGCTGTTGTTTAGTCCTATGGGGACATTTAGCAATATCAAGAATTTCTAGAGGGTAGACGAAGGCAAGTTGCTCAAATTTTCTTACTTGTAGTCATACAATTAGTGAATCAGAGTGGAAACTACTAAAAAGTTGCCTCCTAGCAAACGATGTGGTCACCTATCCATGTTCATTGCTGTTTGTCTAAAATAAACTTCAGACATGGTCTTAGAGAAAGCAACCCTTAATAAGAACAGATAACCTGCTTTATGAGGGCAGAAAAATAGCAAAGTCACAAAACATGAATGGAATGGTTTGTCTCCCAAATGTCTCCCAGTCCCGAAGGATTTATTCGGGATAATAATAATAGGATGTGTGGAAGAATATGGGCAGTGCTTGACTTTTCATTTTATAAGACTGTTCTTTTTTTAAAAAATAATAAATAGTTGTTAAAATATATAACCATAGCTATTTTCTTGATTACAAATATTAGCTCACTTAATCACACAACAGACCTCGATTAAAGACAAAACAACTGAGGCATAAAAAGGTTAGTTAACTTTCTGAAGGTCCTTTGGTCTGTGAGGGGTAGAGTTTAGATCTGAACTCATGGAAGCTTCCAGGTGTTGACAACTGTGTCATGCTGTCTTCCTCACTTCAGAAGACAATTCCCTTAGGACGAAACCATATGTAAAGAGATGATTCAGGGGTTATCCTTATTTAACCTACAGATTTAATTCATTCATTCATTCATTCATTCATTCATTCAATAAATGTTTACTGAGGGTTTATTATATGCCGGAAACTGAAGACACAGCAGAGTGAACAGGACAAAGTCCCTGCTTTCTCAGACCTCACATTCTGGGAAAATCTTTCTTGTTTCCCTTCCCCAGGAACTCAGCCCACCAATACATTGTTATTGTATGCCTAATGCATTCCAGATGCTTGATAGGGCACTGGAATGCAATGGGGAAACCTTCAGGTGTTTACCCTCTGGGAGTTTACATTGGGGAGACACACAAGTAAGCAAACAATTTCAATGCAGTGTAATACGTGGGATGATGGAGAAAGCAGAAGGTGTGAGCTTTGAACACACAGGAGCAAACCTATCCAGATCTTAGCATGAAGAGAGGGTAGGGATGATCTTCCCTTTGAAAATATCCTCTATCTTGAGACCAAAAGGATGATTTACAGTTATGCTGAAGGTTTCAGTGCATTCTAGGCAAAGAAAACAAGCAGCACAGGCAAAGGCCTGCAGGTAAGAGAAATCCTGATGAATTAAGGAAATGTAAGTAGTTTAATATGACCAAGGGACTGTGCGGGCGTTAGGAAGTGGATACAAAAGGTGATATCAGGGAGGCAGAGCAGATATTATGAAGGGCCTTGTCTGCCAGACCAAAGAGCATGTACTTCATTTTAAAGGCTGTGGGAAATGACATGAGCTACCAGGTGGAAGATGGAATGTAGAGGACAAGATAGGAGTCAGGAAGCCAACGGAGAGGGGTCTCTGGAACTTGTGACTTCTGAACTTGGCCTGGCATGGTGCAACACCTTTTACCTTTACTTCATGAGCCTTTACTGCTTAGCCAGGGAGCACATTAGTTATGCATGACTGTGTGACTCACAGTGTGGCTCGGCTGTGCATGCCAAACACCTTGGGCCAGTGACTCTTTTCACCAATTTCCCTGGCTGTAGAGAGCCAGGACTTGGATTGGAGAAAATAGCATTCTTGGAAATCACTTTGTTACTTTCATTATTCATTGGCTAAGCTAAGGTTGGATCTGTGAGAACACAATTGGAGCCAACCACCCAGAGGAAGAACGAGGCTGGGTTGTATCAGTGGAGTTTCAGAGATCCACAGACCAAACCTTTTCTAATGTATTCAATTCCTGAATATCTGTTGAGCACCTGCAGAGCACATGGGCACAGGATCTAGCCTGCTGTCCTGAAGCTCGTGACAGTCACCAAAGCCATTCCCATTTGGATGTTCCAAATGGCCCAGCTCATGGTGTGACTTCCCTTGGAGACCTTCCTGATGTCACCAGCCTAGATGAGCCCCGTCACCCCCATGTGCCTGCTCAGCCCATGGGCTCATCTCTATTACTACCTATATTACCCTGAAATACCATTTTATTTGACTTTATTTTCTGTCTTACTTAGAAGTAGGTTAAGGACTATGAATTTGATGCCTGTGTACTTGTGCCTGGGACATCATAGCCTTCCAATACATTTTTGCGATACGTACTATCTTATACATATCTCTACTCTAACAGTTATCATAAAAAGCTATAGGAATACAGTCTTCTGTGTATTTAAGTCCACCCTGGGGAAGTTAGGAAAAGCTTCGCCAAAGAGGCGTCTTTGAACTTGAGAAAGAGCTTGCCGGGAAAAGGCAAGGGTAGGCACTCCTGCCGGAAGGGCCAAATGAATGAAAGCACAGAGGCACGGAAACTGAGGCATGTGTGGGGAAGCTGCTTGTTTCCAGGATGGGTGAGTTATAGAGCTCAGGTTTATAGAGGTTTATAGAGGAAAGGTAGTTTGAAGCCAGACTGAGAAGTCCTGAGTTCCATGACAAAGGATAGGATCTAGACAGAGGGACCCAGGTTGCAGCAGAGAATAACAATTTGGAGGAAAATGGTTGAGGGCAGTGGGGGCCATTAGGCAATCATTGCCTTGGTGCAGGTTGGAGGAGATGTTGGCCTGAGTCAGGTCGTGGCAGTGGAAATAGAGGTGAGGATCCCAAGATAGTGCTGGACCCCTTGGTTACCCACTGGTCAATGGGCATGGACCAACTAGAGGCCTGGAACCAGCTCTGAGGGTTCTAGCATGGGTGACTGGTTCAGAAACAGCACAACTACTTGGCAAGACTGAAGTCTAACTTCTGGTGAGGCTACTAATAAATCCTGAAGGAAATAACAAGCACAAGGGAGAGGGAGGTGAGGAGAAGAAAAAACCTGGAAAAGTGAAAACCTTGTTATCAGCCTTAATAGTCACGTTATTGCAACAAAAGCCCAAACTCTATTTTCATTCCCTTCTTACAGACAATTCTTTTACAAGACCAAGGTAAAAATAAGCCTGAATTTCTGTGAAACTCTTTATGCCCCTTGGGGAATAGAAAAGGTGCATATAAATGGAATACAGTATCCGCCGGGTGAGTCACCGGAGCTATTTTAAAAGGGATTTGTCACATGGCAGTGGGAGGCAGAGAGGAGCAGAGATGAATCTGTAATGAGAGAAAAAGAGAAATGAGGTGAAAGAGGTTTAGGGTGGAGATCAGGGGCACCCAAGCATGATTGAAAGGTGGAGTTTGATGAGGGAGGGTGAGGAAGAAGCCAAAGGGACATTTTTTTTTTTTTTCTTTCTAGGGGAAGAAGTAGTGGAAATTTGGACAGACTGCTGAGGGTGGAAGAAGGCTAGAGGAATAACCTGGAGATATTATTCTGGAGGCTAGGAAGGAAATTCAGAGGAATCTCAGCTAAGAGAAAGTTCCTCCTCATCAAAATAAATTTCAAACAAATACAAGTGATGTATGTCGACTTTCTGTCACACTGTGCTGCCTAGGGTAATTGTTAAAAGACTGAATTTATCATCTGCTTCTTTCCAAAACTTGTGATTTCTTTCATCAGGGTGGAATTGCTGAACAAGATATTTGGAAAGAAGTTTCACCGTCTAGAATAAGGAAACAAAAGACCACACGGCCAGACAGAGGTTATCTTAATTGGAGTCACCAGGTGTGGTGTGAAGGAAGAGTCACTTCCCTTTCTCTGAAGACTGGATGGGAGGTTGAAGGTTGGGTGGATGGGGAGGTAGATGAGAGAGTAGGGTACTGGAGAACTAAACCCATCAGAGGCAGTGGATGAAAGAGGGAGGGGCCATCATCTAATCTCTCTCTCTCTTTCTCTCCCTGGGAAAGAAACCTGTGTGGTTGCTAGGAGCCTTAGCTCTGCCTGGATTGTACACTGGCTCGACCACATACCATGCAGGTGACTGTGGGGAAATTCCTTAATTTCTCAGTGTCTCAGGTTGCCTCGTTTATATAATTTGAATAGTAATAACACTGTGAGGGTTATAGCACTTAAGATAGCCTGGCACATAGTACAGGCTCAGTAAATATCAACTTTCGTTAATCTTAGTTAATGGAGTAGGATGCAGTAAAATGGAGGGGATGGAAAAGGGAATAGATATGTCAAGCATCTTCAAGAGTTTCTGGTAGCTGACAATTTACTGGTTGAGATCTGTCTTCATCATTTAGGCAAAACTTTTTAAAAACATTTTCTGTAATTTCATATAACACACAAATCACAGAGTGGTCTTGTAATATTTATTCCATGAGAGCCTCCATTAAAAAAAAAGACTCTGTGGTCAAATGTGTTTAGTAAATGTTCAAAACATCCCACTCCTCTTTGACACAGCATGTCAAAATCTTTAAGAAGTACTGTGAAATATATACCCATTAAATCTCACCTAGCTTAGTGTTTCCTAAAGTTAATATGAGCACAGAACCCCTTTCCATGTACTATTTATTAATATCCTGGGATCACCTTTTGAATGCACATTTTTAAAGCATTGTTAGAGACCAAAAATGTGCTTAGATCCATCATACTGAAAGAGTAATGCTACAATTCATCAAGAGCATCAACACAATCAAAGAAAGGAATTTCCTTAGGTCCCCTCACTTCTGGTGTCTCTGTAAGCTGCTAGAGACTGGAGTCCCATTTTTGGAAATGTGTGTGGTTCTGGAGTTTGCATGCGTGCTTGTGTGTGTGAATATGGGGTGCTCACAGACTCTTTGGTCCCTGTAGATTGCTAATTAACCAGTGCTGCCTAAAGTATCTACCTACCAGCACTCATTGAGTACTGTATTAGTCCATTCTCATGCTGCTAATAAAGACATACCTGAGAATGGGTAATTTATAAAGGAAAGAGGTTTAATTGACTCACAGTTCAACATGGCTGGGGAGGCCTCAGGACATTTACAATCATGGCAGAAGGGGAAGCAAACACGTCCTTCTTCACATGGCTGCAGCAAGGAGAAGTGCTGAGCAAAAGGGGGAAAAGCCCTTTATAAAATCATCAGATCTCGTGAGAACTCACTCACTATCACAAGAACAGCACGAGAGTAACCTCCCCCGTGATTACGTTACCTCCCACTGGGTCTCTCCTCTGACATGTGGGGATTATGGGAACTACAATTCAAGATGAGATTTGGGTGAGGACACAGCCAAACCATATCAAGTACCTACCCTGAATAAGACGCCATACTAAGTATTCTTGGGGCCAAACCAGAACACTTGATGGATCCTAACTTTCCTCTTCCAGTGGCTTTGCTTAGGCTCTTCTTTGCGCCTGGAAGCAGCACTTTGCCCCCGCTTTCGTCCTTCTGCCATCATTAGCATCCATTTCAGATGCTACCTTATCCAAGAAACCTTCCTTGTCCTTTGAAACAGATCTAATTTTGTGGCTTTTCTAAACCTTGAGGCCTTTCTTCTGGCATTCATTTTATCCTTCCTGAATTGTAGATATTTGTAAACTTATCATACCTCAAAAAAAAAAAAAAAAAAAAGATCAGGAGTTCTTGGCAGCAGGAACTATGTCTTATTAATATCTATATTTCCTGTAGCATCCACAAGAGTGCTTTCCCATGGTCTGTGCTCAACACACAGTTGCTAAATTAGAACTAGTGAAAGGAACATAAGACCCAGTCTTTGCAACTTATGTATTACATTGTAGTTGTGGAGATAATAGCTATGCATGAGGTTATGATGACAGTGAAATTCAGAGGTCACTGGTAACTGCCTAGTAAATGGAATGGACTGAGGATGACAGTACATTTCTTTCATAATATCAGCTCTAATTGATTGGTAGTGGCTGTGGACTTTCTGTGTCAAGTGAGACCTTGACGTTACTTCCTGGCTCGGCTCGGCAGGGAGTGCTGTGATCAGTTATTGATGTCTGCGTTGTGCCGTAAGCTGGCTCGTGCAGGCCTTCCCTTAGATCGTTCAGTGACTCTGGTATGGTCCATAGCATATGGGGCTCAGAGAAGGGGAAGTGACCTGTGGGCTGACTGGGTTGGTCAGTGAAGGTTTGTGTCATGGATAAAGAGATTTTGACTGGGTCATGGAGGGTGAATAGAATTTAAAAACCAAAGCAAATGGGAGAGGTAATGCAGGCAAAAAAGTGTGAAGGTGGAAAAGACCGAGGTATTTTTGTTAATTATTTGGTCAATTAGCTATTTCTATTAGACTGTAAACTCCGTGAAAGCAAGGCTCACTTTTGCTCTATTCATGGCTGTATGCTGACACCAGGCATAAGGCAAATACTCAGCAAATATGCACCAAATGAGCAGGGAGTATGACCAGGAGAGTTAAGATGACAACCAGGTCCAAACAAGAATGGAGGAGTGGCAACAGATAAATGAAAAGGTGACTTAGAAAAGTGTGCTTGAAGCTGAAGAATTAACTTTCTCTTGTAGGCATTTTGAAGAGTCAAAATTTTTTAGGAGAAAACTTGAGTTCCATTGAGGTGTAAGTAGTATTTGAGTAATTTGTCTCATAGCTGAATTAATCTAGTTCATTTAGAATCATTTTCTGTGGTTGGCCTCATCACAGAATCACATACCTGTGCCCACACCAGTAGGAAATGCAAATCACGACAAATCATGGACATCTAGACAAATTGCTGGAGCTACTCAACTGAGGCTGAGCATCTTAGGTGCCTCAGGCGATCCATGTCACAGACAAGCAAGCCTTTTGCCAGTGAGCTGCAGGCCCAAGACACATAGTCATGAGCAGAGAAACCCAGAGCAAATGGTCTTCCTTATCCTTAATGACACCACCAGGGCAGCTTATACTTTGGGAAGAAGGTTCATTTTGTACCTCACGGCACCTTCAGGAAAGAGCTGTACTGTCAGGCCTTGAAACACGTCCACATTAAATGAGTTGAGAGGGAAAAGTGGCTATTTATAAATCCACACCATTAACTTTAACCTGGGCTGAATGAATACAGGCCCTAGTTTATATTTTTTATTAGCAACAGAATAGGCAAACTGATTATTAGTGTAGTGTAAAGATTGTTTTCATCATTTTTGTAATTATTTTTCTCCCTTGACTGGAATTCCTTGACTTATTCATTCATTACGTCATTCAGATGTTGTGGCATGTTTGTAAGAAGTTGTCTTGGGTCTTGAGGAATGAGAATTGTTTGAATATTTCAGTTAACAACAGCAGAGGAATCTAATGATTAGATGGGCTACACTTCATTGAGATCAACAGTCCTTTGATATGTGTCAAAGGAACTTTGTGTGCTTGAATTAGAACTTATATTTCCATAATTGAATGTGAATGTACTAAAAAGTTTACATTCCGTCTACTAGATTTGTAACATTTAGTAAAAAAGACATTGGAGAGGAACTTAAATTCACAAGTGAGTTGCTTACTGCAGTTGAGATTTTGTTTCTTGATCTGGGTGCTGCTTATATAGGCCTGTTCAGTTCATGAAAATTCATCTATTTGTTAGTTTATAATATGTGTACTTTTTTGATTTATGTGTTACATGTCAATGAAAAAGTTGAAAGGAATTCATTGCTTAGTTTCCTCTCTTAATCATGATGGATCATGTTTAAGACTGGAATTCATTAAGAACACAGGAGAGTTAAATTTGACAAAATTGAGAGAGCTGAATTTTAAAGGTGGAAGATTTAGGTTGGCTAGAAATGGAGGAAGATGGCCAATTTCTAGCCACATTCATTTTGAAAAATTAATTTTGTGGAGTGGATATAATATTAATTATGATCACCTGTATGATTCCAAGAATAAAAAGCATTATGGGTGACGATGAAAGATTAAGTGCTTGAAAGTTCTTTTTCCTTCTAACCAATGAAGTGTTCCTCCATCTATCTTGTCAAATGCTAAGAAGCAATGTCAACAAACATAGAAATGTTGCAGGAAAGTGAAAAGATCCCAGTACACTCTACTGGCACATTATTTGGATGGCTTGAACCAACATCAAGTGCTCCTGTTCACAAATGTCCTTTAAAAACATTTTTACTTGTATTAATCCACTAAAATTTCACAGCCAAAGGCAGGCAGGATGAGGTAGGAAGGGCAGGAATGGTTGCAAAGTTTACAGACCACAGAGGCATGGTAAAAACTCAGCCAGAGTTCTTTCTTTTGTGTGTTTCAAATGTTCTGTATTGAGTTTTCTAATTTTTATAATTCGAAAAGATGTAAACAAAACACACCTACAAACACTTATTGAGTGTCCATTCTATGTAAAACAGATCCCTGGCTGCACTGAACAGTGGAGACAATGGATAAACCTTTTCTAATTGATTTGTGATATCTTCCTCCAGCCAAATTCTTAGCTTTCTCTGAAATTCGATGGGCTAGGTTTTACTAACCACAGGCAAAACTACAGTGACTCTTGCACTGTGTTTTCCCTCAAGACACCAGTAAACATTCTGTGTTTGAAGCTCCGATGACCTGAATATAGCCACAGAAGTCAAAATGTCATGATAAGGAGACAGATCACGCTCGGTTAGCACAGCCAAATCCAGAGCCAGTGAAGAGACTGGGAGTTATCCACAAGGATAAGGTCGAGGTGAAAGATTTCTAACTCCAGCTCCTATCAAATAAATGTGATTCAGTGTGTTATGTGCAAATGTAGTGTTTCCCTTATCCTCTTGTTGAAGAAGGATGCATGAGTGATGTCCAGGCTTGGACTCTGTGCCCTGCTACCATAGCCGACAGCCTTCACAGCAGACTCTGACTAAAGACACTTCGTAACAGTGTCTTGCAGGAGCAACCACAGAGATTCTGTATAAATTTTCTGCAAATAACTTAAAGCTATTTGGTAAAGACAGCTGCAGATTAAGAAAAGAAAGGCTTCTCTCTCCTTGGTGATGGCCTTGGATTGGTATGCAACAGCAAACCTGAAATATGGAATCAGCTTTGCCTCCATCGGCCATGATTACGTCATGATGCATTTGTTTTTTAAGCATCATGTTAGGTTTATGCTGAGCTCCTGCCTGGGATTGGCTGGAGGATACTTACTCTTGCTTCCAATAGAAACCATAGCAATGACTTTAGTGATGGATGCCTCAGCTCCATCCTCTTGTTCCTTACCTCCTGGAACTCAGGGGAAGAGACTAGGGAGGATACACCTGCTTGTCTTTCTGAGTAATTGGTGTGATTCTTGGAGCAGCATTATCTTTTGTACAGCACCATCTCTGTATATTCAGAACTTGGGAAAAGGACAAGCACATCATAGGAGTTAGTAGCAGTTTTTCCAGTGTGTTTTAGAGGGTGGATTATGCTGTCAGTTGCTCTGAGAACCACCTTTCCTTGTTCCTTTCATTCTCTCTGGCACTGATATGCTTAGAGAGTCCTGGGGTCACAACTGTGTTCTTAAATACCTGTGTATCTTGGGAAGATTTCTAAAATACAAAAGAAGATATAGAAGAAAGGAAACTGTAAAAGCAGAGTCTTCTGACATTGAGATAAGAATTAGTGTAAGTAAATATTTTACTCTTTTCTTGATTACATTTTGTGGGTACAGCTTTTGAGCAAAGACACAAATTAAAAAGGTGTAGCTATCCACTGATTACACAAATAAATCACATGGATTGCTATGAAGAGATGTAACAGATTATGCTCTGGAGGAAGAAAGAGATTGTGATGAATCGGTATCATCCATCGTAAATATTCCTACCCTTCTAGTCTTAATGTTAAATTGGATTTACGTAAGTGCTTGGAATTTTTAATTTTTCTGAAATGTGTTTATTTCAGGTTATAGGAAATGTATTTATTTCAGGTTATAGATTTATTTCAAGGTTGGCTTCTTTACAGGATGGAGCAAGTGTAGGGAAGCCAGCATTGCAACTGCACCTCTTATTTTAGTAATACATAGATCTTGCTGATGTCAAAAAAAAAAAATCAAGGGATTCAAAATCATTAAGACCATCTTCTAGGATTTCAGAGGAAGAGAATAAATAAAACTTTGTTCAATGGGATTTGGTTTAGCTGCTTTTCTTGGCATGCTCTCTTGGTGTAGTCAGTGTAGGATTTGGTGTAGTGTGTGGCTCCATGGCAATGTAGTCAGACATTATGGCCTTAAATTCCAGCTTGGATAATCATTGGCAGAGTTACCTTTAATAAACTGCTAAATCTCCCTGAGCATCAGTGTCCTTCTCTGTAAATAAGATGGCCTAACTCACATGGTGCTTGTAGGAATCAAATGAGATATAGTGATGAGCAAATAGACAAGAGGTAAGACCCTCTCTTCATGGAACTTCTTTGTAGATGGGGTGGTCATGGGGAACTACACACAAGTGCACAACACACACACACACACACACACACATCAATCAAAGTGTTGCCAGGAGGTGATGAATACTACAAAGAAAAACAAAGCAAGGTAATAGGATAGGGATGATGTGGGGGTAAAGGGAGGAAGGAGCAGCATTCTACTTTAAATAGAACGTGGTCAGGGATGTCTTCTCTGATAATGTGCAGGAAACCTGAATGAAGTGAGAGAGTGGCTGTGAAGATATCTCAGGGAAGAATAAGTGGGGAGGAGTATGCAAAGGTCCTGAGGCAGGTGTATGACTGATGTGCTGAAGAGCAGCAAGAAGACCCGTGTGGCTAGGACTGGTGACAGAGAGGAGAGTCAGATGGGACTCAGCGAGGTCAAGGAGTATTGCAGGATTTTGTTGGTCATGGGAGGACTTTGGGTTTATCTGGAGGAACCACTGGATCTGTTTGAGCAAGGCTATGATACAATTTGTTTTTCTGCTAGCCGCATAAAGAGTAAATTCTAAGGAGTCAAGGGTAAAAACAGAGATTCCAGTTAGACTATTAAAATAATCCAGGCAAGAGACAATAGTGGCTGGGATGGTTAGCAGACGAGATGGTGTAAAAATGATCTTATCTGGGACCTTTTGGGTCTGTATTTTAAACAACATTGTTGTGCTATAATTTTTATACCATAAAATTTATCCACATTAAATGTACAACTAATGTTTACAGCACAGTTATCCAGAGCTGTGCGATTGTCACCACAAACCAGTTTCAGAACATTTCCATCACTCTCAAAAGGTCCCTCATTCCCATTTGCTTTTAATTCTTTCTCCCACTCCCAGTCCCAGGCAGCTACTAATCTCCTTTCTGTCCCCATAGATTTGCTTTTCTTTGACATTTCACATAAATGGAATTGATATATGTAGTCTTCTGAGTCTTACCTGTTTCCACTTAGCATTCTATTTTTGAAACCCATCTATGTTGTACCACGTAGCACTATTTCTTTGTTTCTGAATAGTATTCCATTACATGAATATACCACATTTTGTTCATCTATTTACCAGTAAATGGGCATTTGGTAAGTCCTATTTTATGGCTAATATGAATAATGCTGCTGTGAATATTCATGTACAAGTCTTTGTGAGGACGTATGTGTTCATTCTTCTTGGGTAGATATCTAGCAGTGGAATTGCTGGGTCTTACTGTAAGTCTGTGTTCAACTTGTTAAGAAAGTGAAAAACTGTTTTCCAAAGTGACCGTATCATTTTACTTGACCATTAAACAATGTGTAAAGTTTTAGATTTCTCTACCTCCTTACCAAAACCAGTGAACAAGAGCCTGTAGAAAGGATAGTGGATGGTTGATCCATTGCAAATGTAGAAAAAGTAGAGGAATTTATCAGGAGAGCTAAAGGTGGTGTTGGAAGGTTTGGTGGTTGGAACATGAGGGGACTTGCTTTTGATGGATCTTACTGTTTCCAGGGTCATCAGTTGAGAGTGAGAAGGAGGAAAGAAATACATTGTTAGCTTGGAAAGAAAGAAGAAAGCAAGAAATTGACATATAGAAGAGTGGCAGAGCTACAGAACTAGGGAAATGTGGCTAGACTGAAGGAGGGAGAGGAGCAAGGGCATTTTTGATGTATGCAAGGGAGTTAGTAATGCTAAGCTGGGAAAGCAGGTGAGTGAGGATGTTAGGGTGTGGTAGTCAGTGCAAAGGTGGTAAAATCAAAATATTTGGGGACTTAGTGGTGCTGAAGAAATGTTGGGATTAAGATACAAGAAGGAAGGAGATACAAAGATAGGGTGTGCTGGCCAGGAACCAAGGTAACGCATGAGATGCCATGCATTGGTGATGACAATGTATGGTCATGAGAGATTCCAGATAGACTATTAAAATAATCCATGCAAGAGACGATAGTGGCTGGGATGGATAGCAGAAGAGATGGTGTAAACATGATCATATTTGGGACTGAAATAGGGTCTGAAATAGGGTGGAGAGAAGAGATCAGACCAATATTTAAAAACAAATAGTCTGCATGGATAGTGAAATCAGCAAGAATTATAGTAGAAGTAACGATGGAGAGACGAGAATAACATGCTAAAATATTCAAATAATGAAGGCCAGGATGTCTGGATTCTGGAGAGGGCTGCAACAGGAGAGGAATCTGGTTTCTAGTAGTATTACCTCAAGATCTTATCTTCAAAGTCTCTTTGTAGGGAAGGTCAGGGTAAAGGAGAAATAGCGGTTTGGAAACAGCCATAAAATGCAAGGAGGATGCTTAATCTGTTTTCAGACTCGCTGTATATGAAGTATGGGAAGCAAAACCTCTGCCAGGTGCCCGGTAACAAAGCATCTCCCTTCCATAGTCAGCAGTAGAGGTTCTCAAGGTCTGGATCTCTTACTTTTTAAATTAATTATTTGGCTTAACTAAAATCTGTTGTGACTTGGCATTTGCATTGCTTTAAATCTGCTTTTAAGTATATTAATGTTTTGGTTTGTTTTAAATGGCACTAAATATGTCTCAGGACACGAAACACACAGAAACATTCTTACACATGTACACACACCCACACACTCACATGCATAGATCTTCAAGAATATTTACCAAGCAACTAAAAAAATGTCATTTTTTCCTCAGAGTTACACATTTTTGGGGTGAGATGGTTGGTTCAAGTTAGTTCTCCTTCTGTGGCTGTGAATTTATATTTTCTCTATGCAAAGCTATTAGCTAAAAGTTATAACTATCAGAGGAATAAAAACTGGTACATGAATTCTCCATTTCCTTTTTTAAAAAATTTTATACTTTAAGTTCTGGGATTCATGTGCAGAATGTGTGGTTTGTCACATGGGTATACATCTGCCATGGTGGTTTTGCTGCACCCATCAACCTGT